>NW_026881775.1:0-32500 GCF_032173495.1 Musca vetustissima
AGTAGAAGACAATTTGGAACAAAGTCTTTGAAATTGGAGGAGATGCGCACAAGACCGACGCGCTTGAAAATATTTTTTTAAGCTCGGCTTATGGAACGAAAGTTCTGTCACAAGCCAGCTATGTAATTAAGAACTTTGTGAGTAATGTGATACGCAATTGTTCAGTGTTTAGATTTTTGTAGAAAAACTTACCTTTTTATTTGGGAACAAAAATATTTTTTTTTTTCGATTTTACAAAATATATTTGACTGCGGTTTAGTATTTTTAATATGGGACGAAAATCTTATTAAAAATGTTCTTTTTTTGCATATTCCATATATGGCGATTGTCCAGATACTATTAAAGAGGGACCAAAAGAAGCCTATATCTCAAAAATTTAAAACATTAATTTTATTTATCTGTCTGATATAATTTCCAAAACTGCAGGTGTGGAATTCAACCTTATTGGTCTCTTGAATGTTTTATACAATTGCTTTTATATCAACAATTCTATTCAATACTCAAATTTAACCTTTATGTATAGACTTCATTTTTTGTTTCCAAAAGACGTAATGTATCATTGGAGGATTCCCACATCAAATGGAGTCTCCGTTTTCCCCCTTAACCATTTCTTAAGATTCCATTAAAATTCATAAGACGGTTTCGCCGGTCGCTCCTTAAGAAAGCAAAAAAAAAATGCCACAGCTCTCTTAACAATACTTTGAAAACTTTTGAAAAATTCATGAAATTCAGCATATTTTGACTTTTAAATGACAATTCCAAAAATGAAACAAAAGCTCGCAATGCTATGCCGCAAAACAATGCGACACAAAGGTACTCTTCAGCGACGTTGATTTCTTCGTTTTCCATTATAATGGAAATTTTGCCCAAGTCAGATAAGCAACCAAAAAAAAAAAAAAAAAAAATTAAACCATAACATTGCAATCCCATACCATTGCCCTTACGATATTGACCACTAATATGGAATAGGAATATGAAGAAGAAAAAGGTTTAGAGCTGAGAAAACAAAGAAACCACTTAAACCGTATAAGGAGTTTCATATACGAGTCGAGTGTGAGGGAAGATGATGTATGTGTGTGTCACCATAGCCAAGGAAATGGTTTCGTGACGTTATCCTCCATTTGCTCCAAAACAAGATTTGTTGTTTTTTAGATGTGCCAGCAAATATTTTAAATCATTATCTAGTTTTTGTAACAGTGTTATTTTTGAAAAAAGGAACCCAAAAAATGGACTTAAATATAAGAAACATCATTATTTTTATAATTCTTATAAAATCTTAAAATGATTCATAATATTGATAATTTTAAAATTTAGTTTAAAAATAGCAAAATACTTCTATCCCTCAATTTCATTTTTATATAATCACTTCTGTATACTCTAGAAATCCCCATATACTGATCATCATACTTCAAGAATTCGTAAATGCGTTGGCTGGATACTAGCTGCTGCTACAATAAATTTCATCAGATAAAAATAGCATTTTGCTTAAAAACAAGGCTAGACTAAGGCTTTGTGAAGATCATTCACAATACCAAGGCAGAATCTCAACACAAACTACATCGAGACAAGATCACAATTTACGAGATGACTCTAAGTCAAGCGGTGACTCGTTTTAATTTAATTAAAACGTCTTTAATGGTGAGCCGACTTCGTTTTATATTTATGGCGTAATATGTGCCACATTCACAAAGAAAGTTTGAAAGAAAAAGTTTTCCGGAGATAAATCTACATCATACAATAAACAAAAATAAATGAAGGGAGTGATGTTAAAAAGTTATGGCACAAAATCGACATTTATTTCTATAGGTGCCACTATATTCAATGAAAATAGATTCAGTTTAGTATTGCAAAAAAAAAAAAAAAAACCGTGAGAATTGGAGCGTGGTATTTTTAAAGTATAACATACATTCCCTTTGATGAAAAATACGCAGTGTATCAAACACATTGGTAAGGTTACAGTTATTTATCCATGAACTGTAAGTGGCACGGCTATTCTCGATTTCAAAAAGTGGATACGTTCAGCTATACATATATGGGCAATAGCCATTTTTTATTATTCCATTTTCAAAAAATCTACTTTTTTGTTTTCGTACCTCAATCAATGATTTTTGGTACATATATATATTGGGAAGAATGTCCTAACTCCAAATGCTATCGCGATCAAACTTTTGGTTGGTACGCGCGAACGTTTTAATGTTTTAATTGTGGGAGAATGAAAAACCCTAAAACTACGCTGTTTATTATTTTGAGCAAAAGCGGTAATATATGACCATCTTATAGAAATAGGAATATGGAGATATTTTAATAACCGCGAAAAAGTTGCACATTTTTGCAAAATATTATATAAATAATAAAAATATCTGAGATTACATCTTTGTTTTCGTTATATTAATGACATATATCACCTAAAAATTAATTTATAACCAGTAAAGAAAATTCAAAAGTCGGACATAGTCGACCATATGATACCTTTCTTAAGCGATTTCACCCTTTACATAAAATCGGACTAAAATATATATGGGAGCCAATTTAAATTGCATCCAATTTGGATCATAAATGCGACCTGTGCTTTGGCCACAAATATACATGGACTGACAGGTAAACAGATATGAACAAATCGACTCAGAAAGTGATTCTATGCATATTCTCAAAAGGAACCATGTGTCTATCTCAATTATTTTTTTTCTGTTACAAACATATGCACAAAGACAGAATACCCTGTACCACAGCATGATGAAGGGTATAAATATCTACATGAACTTAGACCACGCTAAATCAATTGATATCAAAATCTATGGTACATGGTAACAAATCTCCCCTTCAAAAATTATTTATATTCGCTTCTTTTGGGGGTTGTCCCCATATAACCCCCTTTTTATACCCTCCACCGTAGTATGAAGGGTATATTAGTTTTGTTTTTCCTGTTTTAACTCATCGAACTTTTAATTTCCGACCCTATAAAGTATATATATTCTTGATCAGGGTAAAATTCTAAGACGATCTTGACATGTCTGTCCGCCCGTCTGTTAGAATCGCGATATCTTCTGAAGGAACTGAGATAGGGTGCTGAAATTTTGCATAGGGTAGTCGTTTATCTGCAGACAGGTCATGTTCGAATATGGGCTACATCGGTCCATGTTTAGGCACAGCTCCCATATAAAGGTACACCCTCATTTTCGGTATTTTGGGGTTCTTGAGGGTGTTTTTCAACCAAATTCGGGTTATTATTATTGAAATTTGGCCCAGGGACGAACACTATTGAAATTGGGAAAATCGGTTCAGAATTAGATATAGCTACCATATATATTTTCGTCCGATTTTGGGTAAATAGTGCACCAAAGTTCCTATATATCCTTCGATTTGCACGAAATTTGGCACAGCGTACTGAATTAAGTAACGATGTATGTTAAATTTCGTGAAAATCGGTTCAGATATAGATATAGCTCACATATATATTTTCGTCCGATTTAAGGTAAATAGTGCACCAAAGTACCTTTATACCTTTCGATAGGCACGAAATTCCGTTGTAGGCCCATATTAATAATATTAATTAATATTTTGAATCTTTCCAATAAAATTGGATAAATTTAAAATAAAAAAACTAAGCTAGAAACATTAACTTAGCCAAAAAAAAAAAAAAAAAATTACAAACATTAAATTATATTGAACATTATCTAGGAAGAAGAAGAAAAATGCGAAGTTGGGAAAATGCGACTAACATTCTCAAAATACCAAAACTTTGCCGCGTAGAAATGCCAGCAAGATCGGAATATCAAATTAATGCCACTTTAGTGTGTTGATGTGGTTAAAACCTTTAAAATACCGAAAATAGGGCGGTACGTTTACGTTTAAATATGTCCGATGTAAAAAAACCCGGAGTGCCGTTGGTGGGCAAATGTGGCTAAAACCATAAAAAAGTAAAAGGGAAGCAACTTTCATATTGGTGTTATGTCAAAACATGGACATAACATAATCAATGTTTCCAATGATGTATGTCAGTCTCCAAAAACCCGGTTTGCCAAAATTATAGTAGAGGAAGGGATGCAAATGTGGTATAGGTTGGTAATGTGGTATAGTCACTTTTTTTGTAAACTGAACATTTTAGAATAGCTGAAACATGTTCAATAGTTTGCTGTTCTCAAAAAAATAAGATAGCAATGACCTGTTTAATTTATTTAAATCACATTGAGAGTCAGTACCAAAAATAAATTTTTTTATGAAATTGACTTTTTTTCGGTTGAAGTTTAAAAATAATTTTTTGTTTTACGGATGTAATTTAATCGTTATTACTAAAGCATTAAAATAATTAGTATGAACTAAAAATCAAATGATATGCGCGATTGCACCACATAATCACCAATTTAGGAAAAAAAACTAGACATTTCTTCAGTAAACACAAGTGTAGGTAATGTGGTATACCTTGATTCTGCATGAAAAAAGGCCAGCACTAGACAAAACCTCATTACTATATGAAACATTCGTACTCTACGAGAGTCTACCATGAATCACAAGGATGAAAAACAAAGGCTATGAGTTTTAACAACTTCTCCATACAAAAATTAAATATTGCCATGTGTAGACATTATTATATAATAAAAATTAAAGTTGCACTCAACGTATCCGTTAAAAATCTTAACAGACATAAATCTCGAGCTAATTCGCATTCATTAAAAACAATAAATTATATAAGATATCAATTGGAAGTGAAAATTATACTATACCACATTAACATCATGTGGTATACCACATTACCTGCACTTTTTTAAAAATCACTTTTTATGGGATTTCAAATATTTTCTCAAATATCTCTTAAATTGTTAGAATAAAATTATTTTCAAATTGATACATGGAAAGACAACACATGTAGCATGTTAAGTGTAAAATTTCAATTTAATCGGATAAAAAATAAAAATTTGGCAATCTAAAAACAAATGGGTATACCTCCTCCTATACTTAAATAGTGACAATTGATACATGTGGGAGGTATACCAAAACGTGTACTGTTCTCAAGTAACATGTTATCGGACAATAAATGCGATATTTGCGATTTTCAATCAAGTTTTAACATAAATTTTTTCTATGCGCAACGATCTAAAGTCGTGTCTATCCTTTTCCAAAAAACATTTGTTTAAAGTAATTTCTTCAATTTATTGTACTTTATGGAATATTTCAATCTTTTAAACGTAAATACAATTCTATAAATTTTATAGAATCTGCCCAATGAATATATTTTGTGCGTTTGTGAGGTCTGTTTCAAAACTTGGAATTGAATGTTAGCATTTTGGATTATATGTTTGTTCAACGGTTAAAAATTTAAACAGTTGGGCCTAGAAGTTTTAAACAATTTGGCACCATTTAGAGATGCTAACAAATCAATTCTTAAAATTCTTAAAACAAAAACAAAAAATAAACATAAGACATAGTCACAAGGATAATTCTCCGCACTGTTATTAATTGTAGCACGAACAATTATTTACAATAGATCCTAGATCGTGAATTACGATGTCAGTTTGCTGGTCTCATTATTAATTTTCAGTACATAAAATTTCATCAAATGAAACTATTCTTTTCTGCTGTTGTCTGCTACTTTTATTGAAACCTATTTCATGGATAAACCATAAAATGTCGCAGACACAACAATGAATGGGACACAATAAAACCCAAAATCGAATCCATGCTGGAAGCAAAAAGCATCAGAAATTGGACGACGATGTTAACCTCAAAAAAAGCGAATCAAATAAAAAATTATAGTTTGCCTTTGAGTTTTTGTTTGCCAACTCCTTAAAATATGTAAATGAAGAAATAAATATCAATCCTTTTTTCTGTTGTGTTGTGTTCAATAGCCAGTGAGATTTCCCTATAAAGTCATATATTCTCATACAAAGACACGAAAAATAATGATAATAAAGGAACCAAACAACCAACCAACAACAACATCAGCAGACATTTGTATCAGAGTCTGAAGTTGTGGTTTCAACTTTACGACCTACCGGCGGTATTTCACTCAAATGGTATTTTATTTGTGCTCCGTCGTTCTCGAATGCAGTCTTCGATTGTGTGGCTCTGTGAAACTAAAACTTGCGTATTGTGCATAAATAAATAGCTGGAAGTATATGGCGAGCGCGTCGCAACTAACGCATTGGATTCGTTGAGTTAAGCCAAAAAGCAGCGACTTCATTGGATCGAACGCCACCGACGCCATCGCCGGGGCCATGTCAAAAGATTAAGACACCAAATTTTTTTATTTGTTTAAATGCAAATAACATTAAATTAAATAGGTTTTTTGCGTTGTTTTTTGACAGAGAAATAAAAGGAATCGTACGACCATAAGATCTTGCGAGGATTAAGTTTCTTGCAATTTCCTAAATTTAAATGTAATTTTGAAATTTATAGATTTTCTGAAATGAATAAATTCTGGATTAACTGCAATAGCTTCATTACGTTTCCATGTCGTTTCAGGGTTGATATTTTTTCTTATGTTGTATTTTTTGAGATACTGACATTAAAAATAAAACCAAAATTCAGAAATTTAAAAATTAAAAAAAACTGTTGTGTATTTTATTAACCAAATTCTTTCAATAAAATAAAAACATTAATAATAATCTGTTTTTTTTAAATCATAAACGCATTTAAATTTAAATTTCAACATGATAGATGTTAGAAAATTTAAATTTGTTACGTTGTATTAACAATCATATCCCTTAATTATGCGGATAAGTTCGGGTATTTTAAATGTTTAGTTAATTTTGGAACATAAAATAAACCAGTGAGCGGAGCAGTATAGTCGGACGGGCCGACCAACTACCACGAAAATCATATTCTGAGCTTGGCCAATATTTCGCGATAGTTGCACCGTTTGGGCCGACAGCTCCACTTTCGATACTGTTTATTTTACAATAATTTCATTTGTTTCTTATATTGTTTTACAATGACAAAAGAAATTTAAGCAATAGGCCTACTGGAATATTTTCCAAATCTTGATATTTCGAAGCTAATATTTACGCCTGAAAATAAAAATTTGGTGGCTTTAGGTTTTCGTTGATTTGACTTTCGGAATAAGTATTTGGTCAGATCCCCTTCACCGTGTAAAACATGTGATGTTCTGCATATAATAATGACCTCTAGAGCGACTAGAAAATCTGACAAAAATAAGTTTTCGGTTCATTGCACCCCTAAATACCATCTCAACATTACCGAAGTTCACAAAACGTATTACGTTATATATTCTATCATGTTTAAGGACACAAAGGCACAAACAACGTTTATACCACGTAACAATATTTTTGCGACAAACCAAAATCAAACCTTAAATATCTCAATGTAAGAAAAATGTATAAATTATTGCCTCAATTTCTATGTCAGTCTGTATAGAGGGTGTAGTGTGGAGGTGTGTGGCCAATACCGCAGCATACCAGATGCTCTTCGAATGGGAGTTGTATCGACGCACTATGTCTTTAACTTTATGGCTTTTTAAGGATATTACAAGGTCGGATTGTAGTATAAAATACTAAATAAAATCCTTATTTGACTCGGCTTTAACAAAAGTTCGGGCTGCTACTAATTATTTTGTGGCATGACTTGTTTGCATCTTGTGAAAGTCGCTCAAAAGGTGTTGTACTGCACGTTGCATATCCCATGCCAAGAAATAATATTTTTCTGTATGAACTTTCCACAAATGATCTAATAAATAAGTATAATCTTCATATTGACTGAAAATGTGTTTAAAAGCTATATTTTAAAACTAATTCTCCCATATCTCCGCATCGAATAACGTTTTTACCACGTAATTGCAAATTTTATGCAAAATATTGTATGATTACTATGTTCTGAATCCATCGTGTCCTTCCTAATTGGCCTTCAATAACTTATTTAATTGTATATATAACATATTTGACCATTCGCTTCTAACCATTTCATGAATATGCCATATTTTTTATAAGGTGGTCACCGAAAAAATTAAATAAGCCTGCTAATTTTTGTTATTCCTAAAATGACACATTTTTCACCACTCAAATAAAAAAATTAGAGCTGAACTTTTTTAAACATTTTTTCTGCTCCACTAATTTAAAAAATTGTTTTACAAATTTGATGAACTAAGTACTACAAGTGTGGACACTGTATACACCATATGATAGCTATATACATACAAACTACAGCGAATCCTAGTTTTTATCATCCACAGCAACTAGAATAAACACTTTTATAATAACCGTTAATTTGAATATTCAAATATTTGAGCATCAGAAAAACACACCCATTTTTCGAAAATATGGTAAAAAATCAGTTTATAAATAATTATCAGATTTGAACCTTTGTAGAGACAGAACTACTCGACATATCGATATAAAAATTCATATTTATTCTAATTGGAGTGTTTTCTATCATACCTCATCAAAAAATTTATCTTCCGAGGTACTTGGTTTTGAACATTTTTGGCCGCGGTCGTGACACTGTGCGACGTCCCCCACAATGAGTTGGACATTGAAAATATCTTAAGTCGATAGATACTTTTATATTACTTCTTCTACTAACTTGGCGTTCTTATCTACCAAACCCGGTTGGTATGATTCTACAATACTCTCAATAGATCTTTTTCATTATTATATTGTCAATTTTTTACATCGGTCCAAGCTCCCACAAGTTAAAGTCGACAATGACATTTCCTCAACCGTGCTTGACATTGCGCCTTTAAAGCAATAATGCTTAAATTTACATTTCCCTTATCATTAGACGTGGCTCCGCACTATTTAGAACAACAATGAGACACTGTTTTTGTACCCTTATGACACGAATTGGCACAATATAAGTCTCTTTCCAGGATAGAACAGAATCTTTCACTCAAGACCTGGATGACCACTTCAGTGGTTATCAAACATTTCTTTATGATTTATTATTATTAGCCATTTATTTGATTTTTTGTTCAAAACTTTGTACAATGTTTTATTAAATGCGATTTAAATAATGAAAAACCTATATTTTCTTAAAAAATACAAAACTAATATAAACTAAAACATATTTTAAAAAGTGTACTTTTGAATTTCTTTTCTTCAAATTAGTAATAAAATGGAGACGTGCAAATGTGAGTGCATATGAGTTATTTTTGTGTTTTTTAGGTTTTCTTGCTACTTAATCGTTATTTTTTATTTTTCTTTTATAAATTAATTTATAACTTAACAAATGACAAAAAATTGGATTAGCTTTTTATACCCTACACAACTATGTTGTCAGGGATTTGTTTGTGCAACTCCAAGAGTTTGTAACGCCGCGAAATATTGGTACTAGACCCACCTTTAGATATACCCATGATATCTGTCCTTTATAATTTGTAAACACAGTACCAGCCACAGTTATGGACCAATCATCACGAATCATCAAAGAAGACCCTTTTGGTAATGATCCGTTAATATTTAGAGGATGAAATGGACTTAAAACTTTATATTTGTCTGATTTTCTGATTGCTCTAGAGGACACAATTATGATCCAAACATAACGAAATTTTGCACAGAAAAATTTTTGACCATAGAATATACATGACTGTTTTGATGAATATGGATCGATATTTAGCGGATTAAATGGACCCCGAAAATTACAACATTTGTGTTATAGGGCGAAAAAATACAAAATTTGTATTCTGGGACCTATGTATTTACTCCTGAAAGACATATACCCGAGAATTTGATAGTATTTCCAAGAGGAGTGGTTGTGCTTTAAATTGATACCAATTGGCCCTTGACTCACCTTTATGTTACCGATCGTCATATCTCGACCAGCTGAATCGATCTAGACATCGCTGAGCAAAATGTTGACGCAATAAGAAAGTCCAAGAAACTATATCTAAATCTGCACCGATTAAAAAAAATAGGAACAATTTGGAACACTATGCTAAATCACATCACAATCGCAGAAACGTTATTATTTGATCAAATTGGTCAAAAATATGTAAGGGAATTTTATCTGCATCTGAACTGATTTGCACAAAACTCAACAGACGTCATTTTAGATCCACTCCTGGACGCTGTGAAAAATGTTGTTACAATTGTACAAACTTTGCGTGACTAGTGCACCATTCATATTAAATGTATATGGAAGCTTTATCTTAATCTGAACCGATTGGAATAAAATGGACGCACTAATATTGGAGCTATATACAGGGTGAGATGAAAAACTGCAACCAACTTCAGACTGCTGTCATTTCTAAGCCACTCGTCCGACAGATGTTAAAATTATTCCAGTGACAGTTCACATGGTATAATAATAAAAGGTAACAGCAAGTGTTGTTGTACAAAAAACGATACAACAACCACATGGAAATTTGTTGTTGTAAGTTCTACTAGTGTCAACTCATTTGACAGAAAAATGTAAACAAACAAACAAATTATCATCAAATTATTTTTATTTTGAAAATGAAATATTTTCGAATCCTCAAAATAAAAATTGAAAAACATGAATGAAAATCTATCAAATTAATATTTCTATCGCTTCCACATCTTTCCTTTAATTGAGCCATTGCCATATATATGTGTAACACATATGACAATGCTGGGAATAGCGAGTTATTCCTTCAAGAAAGATTTGCTTCCTCAAACTTTCCCAGCAGGCAGATTGAGTAAATTGAATACGGGAGCACATAAATAAAGAACAATTTCAAATTGTATGCGTTCCCAATTTTCCTGTTGGGTTATTTTTAAAAACATAATTTGTCAAATTCATATTGACACTAGTATTACGTTAGAATCAAATCAGCTGGGATTTGCTGTAACCTTTTATAATTGTACCATGGACAGTTCATTATATCGTTTACAAGCGTATAAAAGCATTAAATGAGAATTTTCCAGAAATAAAGTTATTCATGACGGAATTCCTGCGTGATAGTGTGATTTCTCCGTGATATTTAGCTTGAAAACCTCATATGGTTATCGTTAGAGCACTCCAGCATTCCATTCGGCAAATATCGAAAAATGAGCTCGGGGTAAAGCCATTGAAAAACCAAAAAGAGCAAAAACTTACACCGCAACAGGAAGAAAATAGACACAAAAGAGCTATAGAGTTGCTTTGCTTGGCCCAAGGTAGATATATAAGGTAGCCGCATCGGCGAATTTCTAATTTGATATGTCAAAAATCAAACAGAATCATAAGATTTTTTTTATTCTTGTAGAAAATGTTAATAAAAGTATTGCCAAACAAGCTCTTCAAAATTCGAAGATTTTCATTTATAATTTTATTTTTTTAATTTTTTGCTTCTATATCACAACAACATTTTTGACATTTATTTGCACCAACAGCTGGCTCGATGCGGCTACCTTATTAAATATACCTTGGCTTGGCCGAAAGTTGTGAACTGCCGAATTTGGTTTTCTCCGATGAGAAAACATTCGTTGTTGTTTGGCATTTGGGGTTATTGGAAACCGATAAAAATATTATGAATGAAGATTATATGAACTACTAGCTGGACCCGTGGCGCTTCGCTGCCCCCCTAAAGTGATAAACATAGGATAGTTCACGTAGAAAAATATTTGTATTTAGTTTAAATGCTACTATTTATTGATGGGATTGATTGATATAGGTATTATAGTAGCCTCAATTACCATCAGATTTTAAGAATATGGAAAATGAGGAAGCAATTCAATCTCTAATTGGTAGATTTTTGCCATAACTTTCAATAAATTGGGGTTCGTAAAAATGGACCCATCTTTTATACATTTTCTCATATCGAGGTTACTACTTCTGCAAGGTACTACTTGTAGGATATCGCTCCCCGTTTAGGTATAACGTTTGGAAATGTTGTTTAGCCGAGATGTAAATTGGTATTTTGGTTTCTTAGTGGGTAGCAAATCCTTCTATCAGAATTTATTAATATTTGTCACGTTTTAGGAAGCCTCCATATAAAGGTACGTTTCAAATTTTTTTATTTTTGGGAGTTTATACACTTTTTAACCATATCGGTCCTGATTTGGTATTTAGTATTCTAATTGGGTAGAAAACGTCGCTATGGAAAAATATCAATATTGTCCCGCATTTCTCGTATTTCACAGATTTCAGATTATAATAACTTTTAATCCATCATCCGCATTTCGCTTCTGGATATCTCTCAATTATTGCTGATGCTGAGTATCATACATACTTTTATGAACATATTCAAATATGTGCATAGAAAATTAATATTAGTTCAGAGGTATGATTACGGTTGATGCTATAGCTTATTTACTTGACTGACTGCGAAAATTTCTGCAAAGTCTATTCAGCTATTTTTGTGTCTACAACCAAAAGTGTTACTTTTCTCTATATATAGATAAATTAAATTCCATTGTGAGTAAATTCCGTCCATTGTATCACCCCAATTTTCATAGGGATGATGCTTATTTGTAACCAATTTACTCAAGCAAATTTTAAAGTGGGGATCTGTAACGCCGCTGAGGATAATAACATAGAATATCTATGTCATTTCAGACTTGTGATTACTTTTGATTCTATAACTCCGCCTATGATTTTTCTATCGGTAGCATGGTAGCATTTTCAGTAAAATCTGCTGAGCAGTTTTGACCAATCAAACAAAAAATGTTATTTTCACTGTATGTAAATTATTTAAGTGCAACGGGGAGTGCATTTTCTACCATTCGTACCAGACAAATTTTGAAGACGATGTCTATTACCGTTCTAAAGATATACGCATATTACATGTACAGAAATTTTGAGGTGTGTTCAGCGGTTCAGCATCTGTTCAGCGGTTTTTGCGTCTATTGGTAACATACAAACAAACTAATTTGTTTCTTTTTTATATAGATATTTTTTTAATTGTAGAAAATTAACATATTTTGAGAATTTTCCATAACTGGCAATTACTTAAAGATATACGCTGTCCATTATCACCCAAAATATGAAGAGATGAAACTATATAGGTTCGATATAAAATGTGTGGAAATGCTAATATCTTTCAAAATATATTTTGCAACATTTTCGCGGATTTTTCTCAAAATGTTCTTTCATTAAAACCTTTCCACTTCAATTATAAACCACTAACAGATACTTTAAGTCAAATCGGTCCAACCGTTTCTTTAAAAAAATTTTGCAAGGTTTCCGCGGATTTTTCTCAAAATTTTCTTTCATAAAAACCTTCCCACAGTAATTACCGACAACTGAAAGAAATTTTGGGTCAAATCGATCAAGCCGTTCTCAATTGATGCGTTAGTATACATTTTTCTTGCTCAATTTTTATATATATGAACTATATGATTTTTTATGACGTACACCCTGTTTTTTATCTTCGTATTTAAAATTTTGGAAATATGCACTAACTTATTTCTTATTTTCTCGAATACAAATTTTAACCTTCACATAATTATTTCAAATGCCAAATACCAAAATTTATTTGTAATTATAGAGGATTCAAATTTAACTTTTCCCAGATATGAAAAATATATGAAAACCGATTTAAGACTTTTAAAAAATGCATGCCTCATTTAATCTTAAACATGTGCACAAATCACTATCCGTACTCATGTCTAGTGAAAATTTACATTTAAATTACTCCATTGCACGAAAAGTTGTTTAAAACTTGTAGGTAAAATCCCCAGCTTAAGGGATGGTTTCAAATCTAAACTGCAAATGTTTTAAAACAAACAACAATTTTCTAATTTCAAACGATGCATAAAATAACTTCCAATCTACCAGTCATCCAAATCACAAGGGGGGTACATTTCGAATTGAAACCGGAGACAAACACCATCTCATCTTATGCGAATATGTGTGTAAAAACCCATTAACGAACATTCAAAGTTTCCGATAATAACTTAATATGGTTTTTAATACGAAAATGTCACCATCATACCCAAAAAGTCTGAATATTTTTTGGACCGATGATTACGAATGATAAAAGTGTTTGATGCTCACGGTAATCATACCCGTGGGTATAATAAAGTGCTATATACACATTATAAAATGGCCAAAAGGATTAACAAACAACAACAGCAAAGAAGGAAAGAATTTGATCCTTAAACTTTTTTGGGGTTGCTTCTAGAAAAGGGTACGAATTTTTGTGTATTTGTGTAAGGGAGAAATTGAAGCGGTCTTACCACATATCAGTTCATGTGTGTGTGTGAAAAAGGGATCTGAAATGGCTGCCTGATTTCAACACATGTACAATAGAGAGTGATGTTTTGGTATGATTGGATTTTTATATCGTTTAGTTCGGCCAAGCTGACCTTTTTTATGTGGTATGTATTCAAAATTTCTTGAAAAGATAAGTAATGGACCTATATTAAATATATTCTGCAAAGATGTTTTTCTCTCTCCAAGAACCTGGAATGCCGAATTTCAGACACTTCAGAGAAAATTTACTAAAGCCTTAATAGTACCAAAAATGGGGATGGTTAAAAACTTCAACATATGCCACAATAAAAATAAAAAAAAATCTCCAAAATCAAACCATTCTTCAGCGCATCACCCTTTTATTCAGCAATAAAGGAGGCGAATTATTAAGCCTTTGAAAGTTATCTACATACGTACATATGTATGCATATGAATGTTTAATTTCCAACATCTACTTGTTTGCTTATTTTGCACAATGGAACGGGAAACGAACCCATTTCAAAAGATGGAAGGGTGACTAGGATTTTCCGCATTTCAACTGGTTCTCAAAAAGGATTTAATGACATTTACTTGTTTGCCGGTCGACAATACAGATATATGCGTATATAATCACATTCATAGATGTACCAGCAACTCCACCTTCACATATGTGACTATTTTGCATATCATTAAAAAAACTGTTAAGGGTTTCTACCATTTTTAAGGACTTTTACAAAAGGAGGGTTATATTTTCCATAATGGTTGGGCGCCATTGTGCTCTTGTGATTTGTGTTATTGACTTAAGCTTCTTAAAATTTATGCTTTTGAACAATTTTCAACTCTAAAGGGAATAATTTGTGAATTGTGTATGTTCAGCCATACAGGAAATTCCTGTTGCCAATTTCATACACTTGTCTGCCACATCGATGGCTATATTTCGGAAGCATCGGCCAAAAAATGAAAACCTGAATTACTGCCAAATCACTGTCATAAATATTTCGTTGCACTAAACATTAACTAACGAAAGAAAGTGGAAGGCATCTGCATAATGATTCTCATGATAGAGATTAACTAAATTGCAGTGCGTACAGACATGAATTCATTCGCAGTTAGAAATTTTCTTCACAGAAGCCCAGAATCAAAGTCATCATCATCATAATAATCACCATAGTTATAACCGAAGAGCAGCATTTAATTTAATGCCAGACTTCTTGACCACGTAGCGAATATTCTTGCACAAAGACTCAAAATTTGGCATCTACATTTTTAACGATAATGTGCACTTTCCTTAATTACCACTTAAGTAATTGAACTCGTACTCTTTCCAGTACTTTTTTTGTTTGTGTGGTTTCTTTTCGACCTCTTGGTATTCGTGAAATTTTAAATTAAGGAAGTTCAACTCAGTCTCTGATATTAAATTAATTTTCTTTCGAAATTATATTAGCCTTGTTTTAGTAATATGTAAGCAATTAAAAAACATATAACCATTATGAATCTTATTCGAGTTCGATGTACAAAACAAAATTTTATTTTAGAAAAAAATTATATAAAAATTTAAAAAACAGAAAACAGGATGTACGTCACTTGGATATATAATTTTATTGTGCGCATAAAAATTAAATCTCAACCGATTCTCAATCTGTTTCGTCCTTGTGCCAATTAATGGAATGGAATGACAAATTTTATCACAATGGTATAATAAATGTGGCATGTGTCTTCTTATAAAAAATCCGTAGAATTACGGAATTAAATCGACTCTAAAACAATAGTAGTCACATCATGTTAAACTATGATACCGGGCAGAGACTTATGGGATAGCGGAACACTAACACATACACCTATCTAAAAATTTTTCTGCACCAATGAGGAGAATGCGGCTAAAATCTTTAAAATATCGAATTTTCTGCATATATGTGTGCCAGCCTTCAAACACAGCAATGAGGAGTTTCAGTTATTTTGGTGGTAAAATTTGTTTAAAATCGGTATTAATTTTTTTATAGTGCGAGATTTGACACCCCAACACATTGGCCAATATTGATCTTTATGGAGGAGATTTTGTACCCAAAGAGAAGCCAATTCTGTGGAAAAACGTGCCCAACATCCGCAAAATATTGTGCAGGGGGAAAGGGATGCCGTTATATGAGATATACCCTTAAAGATGTACCGATATACCACAGTTCCAATACCAAATATCCTAGGAGTAGTACTTCAATATTAGGATCTCTATCGTTAGATTGGATCGACCGAATTAGCCAAAAGAGTTAAAAACCAGTAAGCGGAGCTGTAAAGTCATACAGGGCCGATCATAACAACCACGGAACAATAAGTTTCTGCGGATCTATATTCCTTGCCTGAGAAATATTAGAGATCAACAGCAACTTTTTCTTACCCTGTCATATTTTCGGAATAATTTTCCCGGTTTGAATATTTTCGCCATACAATGTGAATTTTGTCATTTTACGCAGAAAGGTCTTGATTGATTTGACCCGCTGAATACGGACCGATCACTACAGCCATTAGTTGGCCAGATTCCCTTTCGCATGTGATGTATTGTGATGTTCGGCTTATTATTGTGGCTTATAGAGTGACTAAATAACACACAAAAATTAAGTTTTTGGTCCATTTCATTCCCTAAATATCTCCGAGAATTATAGGCGTCGTCATTGACCATATCCGAAACTTCGTAAAATTTTTAAGTCGATCAACGCGAAATATGTCGTAATTGTTGTCAGAATAGGTATTTCTGTAAATATGTACGTATAATTCCCACGTCCTAGTATATACGGCAATAATTAATGGTGTCAATTCAAAGGTCAACCACCCACCTTGAATATACTATCAACTTCTGAGTTCTATGTTTTTCAGGAGTAAATATATATGGGAAATTACAAAAATCTTTTAAATTCCTTGAAACTGAGGTGTGCAAGGTTATATTATGGACTAAACTAATTATAGGATTGTATAACTCGTGATTTTGCTTCGTTTAGTGTATACCTCATGAATGTGCTCACCGTAGCTTCTTTGCAATTGGGTTCCAAAGACGGAAATTTGGTGCGTACATTTTTATAAAAAACATTGTTTTTGAGTCTAAAATTAAGAAAGTCCATTCAAATTCCGCGTGATTTTAGTTTTTTTTTTTACGTGCCGGGTCCAATTAATCCATCCATGTTCAATTCCGTCCAATAAAACGGCGGATATAGGTACCTTGAATGTGGGAAAAACTGCAAAAATTTATTTTGACAAATTCGCGTATATAATCGCGTTTTTCTTCGAATTGATTTCACATATATTCATTATTGTGTTATCATATTCGCGAATCTGTGTGAAAATAGGTCAAAAATATACCGATACGCGAATAATATGCGTATTTTATCCAAAATCGATTGTGGAGGCACATCCGCGGTTCTTAACCGATCCTTTTAAAAAAGGTGTCCTTTTGTGTATTTTCATAGGAGATTACTGAAATCTGATGCGCATAAAAATCGTATGCATGTTGCGTGATTTTTAACCATTTTTAGGGTTTTTGCATAGTAAAGCGCATCGAACGGTACACTTTGACCGCTAAATTAAACATCGAAAAATTCATAATTATTGAAAGACATTGATTAGGTTTATACGCATGCGCACCAACTGATTTCAACTAATACTCGAATTGCATGCATTTAAATATTGATAATTTTTTGTGTTGTAACTGCAATATATTTAGTCAAAACTGTTATCAGATGAATATTCCGATATTTAATAATCATCTAAAAGAATTTGAAGAAAAAAGCGTCGCATATTTTAGAAGATTAAGGCAAACCCGCATTCCCTTAACCATACTAATAAAATCGATGCTTCTATTTGTTTTTCGCGACAATTTAACTGTAATTCAATGTGATTTGACAATTGCATACAACAAATGTGTTTAAACATTTGTGAAGAAATTCGTGAATTACAACAAATAGGAATTAATTTAATTTATATTTGAAATACAAGATTTAAAATCGCTATAACTTTTGTGCGCAGCATCCGAATTTGTGAACGTGAACATATTTCGAATTAGCATATTTTTCTTAACCTATATACAAAAATCATGAATGTGCTCGCAAAAATTTTTTTTCAATTTTTATACCCTTCACCACACTGTGGTACAGGGTATTATGTCTTTGTACATATGTTTGTAACAGGCAAAAGGAAACAAGATAGACACATGGTTCCTTTTGAGAATATGCATTGAATCACTTTCTGAGTCGATTTACGCATGTCCGTCTTTCCGTCCATGTATTTTACTGAACAAAGTACAGGTCGCATTTATGATCCGATTTGGATGAAATTTGGCATTGGTCACTTATTTGACCCAAAAATATTAAAATTGGGAAAAAAATATAGCTCCCATATATATTTTCGTCCGATTTAAGGTAAATGGTGCACCAAAGTCCCTATATATCTCTCGATTTGCACGAAATTTGAATTAGGCCTAGAATGATGTGTGTTAAGTATCCTGAAAATAGGTTCATATTAAGATATAGCTCCCATATATATTTTCGTCTGATTTAATGTAAATGGTGCACCAAAGTCCCTTAATATCTTTCGATTTGCACGAAATTTGGCACAGAGTAATGAATTAGGTCTAGAATGATGTGTGTTAAGTTTCCTAAAAGCGATTCAGATTTAGATATAGCCTCAATATCTGACCAAATGAAATATTTAATATCGGTTGGAGAATGACATGTTTATGGATCCAATTTCATTTTACTGGTTCTTTAAAAATGCGACGTCTTTTAGGATTCATCTGTTGAATATACCCAAAGTGGTGAAGGCTATCATATAGTCGGCCCCGTCCGACTTTACTACTTTCCTTACTGGGTTTTTTATTGAATCTTAAAAGAATTTTGTAATTTCCCATATACGCCCCAGAATACATTTTTTTTAATTTTTCACACGAAAGTCTGGGTTTAATTGTGGCCTCTAGAGCGACTAGAAAATCAGACAAAAATTAATATTACCGAATCATTACCAAAAATTATAGGTGTCTTCTTTGGACAGAACCGTTCCTATATGCACAATTTCGTCAACGTTTACAATTTATATTTTTAATTCGAATAATTCTATTTATTAATATTTAAGTTACTCTATTTATAATTTGAATTAATATTAAATCTATCGCCCAAAAAATGTTATTAATTCCAACATTAGAAGTCGAAACTACAACTCCAATATATGCTGGTAACGAAAACATTTAAAGGGCATAAACCATTTGCACTTACATAGAAAATGAATATTTCCCTAATATTAGTGTTATTTTTTCAAAAATGTTAAATTCCTTGTCCGCATTTTTGAAATTTCTTTAAGACAAAGATAACAAAATTTCTATAGTGACCACACCTTTCATGAAAAGGGTTGATGAAATTTTTACCACCAAATAATATCAGATTTTCCATTTTGTTTTTTTTTTTGTATCCACTTAGTTAACCAAGAATTTATTTGGTTGGTAAACTTGAAAATTCTTGGAAAACTAAGAAAAATCCACGTCATAAATCAAAAGTAAAAAAAAAAAACAGCACACGCTCGTTCAAGTTAACCAAAAACAGTTTGTGTGTTGTTTTTTCTCGGGTTGTAAATAAAAGTTACAACAAACTTTCATCAAAAAAGAAACCAAAAAATAACAAAAGTATTTATAACGACGACAACAAAAGTTTACGTGTCCCAGCAACGTTAATCAACTGACGGTGTAATGCTACAACATACCAACCAGCAGACAGACGAACACGTATGGGAGGGCCACCTCTGGACAATGGCAACACGATAGCTTAAGGAGAGGGTGTACCGGCTAAAGGAGCAGCCCAAAAAGAAATGCGAAGCAAACCATTAAAAGTTGACATTAGGAAATTATGTGGCATGCAACAAAGTTTATTTTCAACTTTTCACATTAACTACGACGAGAAACTGAAATTAAGCTATGCCAACAAAAACAACCATTTTCAACAGAAGAAGACGGCAACACCAACCATGTCAGGCATGTAAGAAGGTAAGGGGAATGATACATTTGTATGTGCGTAAGGACAATAGTGTTAAAGTTTACGAAACTTGAGTAGTTTTTATTTAAATTGCGTATGCCGAATGAATATGAATGGATATACGCTAATTAGATCATGCTTTACATGATTACAATAGCCAATGAAATTAATTGAGCTGAATGATCGCTTAAAGACATAGGTAATTTAAATACACAGCAAATGAACATGCGAGCTAATATATTAAGATCAGGTATTAAAAAGGCTATTTATGTGGAACATTTATTTTATAAATTCAAACCAATAATTCTAGAATAAGGATACGTATGATTGAGTCATGTTTTAAATTATGTTCTTGCCGGAAATTTGTAATGTTGGGCACAATTTAACATCATAAACTTAATTCAATGTGTTCTGCCAAATTTGGAGATTTTTAAAATGTGTAGGTATTCATATCAGAATTGTATATATTATATTGTTGTAATTTTTTCCAACTTTACAAAATAAGCATCTATAATAAATATAAAAAAGATTGATCCGTCTATAATCTATTAATCTATATTATTATGGCGTTCAATACTTTTTAGACATAGCTATTGGATGTTATATATATGTGAATATGTTTGCAACAAAACAAATAATTGTTAATTTTGAGGAAATTAATGCATGTAATCTAATTACATGTGCAATTTCTTAGAAACTTTGATGACTCTAGGCATTGTTCGGCATCGATAATAAGTGTGTCAAGTTCTGTTGAAATCGGAAATTCTACCAACGAGTAAGGCTTTAGCGCTGCCACATCCTCCTGTAGAGATGAAGACAGAAACCTGGTGTCAGATACAAATAGCGTGTTGAGGATATGGAAGGAGCACTTTGAAAAGTTTCTGGTATCAAATAGTGCCGGTGAAGAAGATACCCCACAACCAATATAGATTCTGTACCACCTAGCCAAGATGAGGTCATAGTTGCAATTAATCGCAGCCGATGGATTACCAGCCGAACTATTTAAATCTGGTGGTCAGACGCTGATCGGGAGTATGCATCAACTGATTAGTACAATTTGGCTACAATTTGCATGCCCAATGATTGAAACCACAGCATTATGTGCACAAAAAAGGAGACAAGACGATATGTGTCAACTGTAGAGGAATAAGTCTCCTTCCCATCGCATATAAAGTGCTATCCAGCGTAATGTGTGGACGACTGAAGCCAATGGTCTAAGATATTATTGGATCTTATCAATGCGACTTTAGACCTGGCAAATCCACTATAGACTAGATTTTCACACTGCGCCAAATGGAATAGACCCATGAAAAATAAATGGCGAGAAGACCAAGCTGATGGCATAAGCGCGCAAGTCATCCGGTAGACTCGGACTAACTGTGGAAACTACGGCTGCGAGATAGTGAAAAATTTTATATACCTCGGTACCGCCATAAACAAAACTAATAACATCAGCTTAAAAATCTGGGGTAGAATCGTGTTGACCAACCGATGCTATTATGATCTGAGTAAGCAATCCAAAGGCAGGCCACCTTTCGCCAGACCAAATTCACACTCTACAAGACGCTTATATTACCCGTATGGATCTGAAGCAAGTGTACTTGCGCAAACAGATTAGGCAGCTCTTGTAGTGTTTGAGAGAAAATTCCCCGGAAGATCTTTGGGCCGATCTGTGTCGACGGTGAATATCGTCGCCGAATGAACCGTGAGCTATACCATCTATTCTCGGACATCGACAGATCGAACTGCAATGACTACGTTGGTCATGTTGTGGGAATGGATGAGAATTCCCCCACTCAAAAGGCATATAAAAGCGAGCCAAGTGATGGGTACCGCAGAAGGGAAGGCCACGAGTACGATGGAAAGATATAAGACAACATCTTGGAACATTGTCTTTCAAATTGGATGATATGCTCACAAGACCGACGCGCTTGGAAATTTTTTTAAGCTCGGCTTATGGAACAACCGTTCTGTCACCAGCCAGGTAGGTAAGTAAGTCATATATAATTTCTTCCAGTATCTATCTACGCGAAACTGAAGTAAATCAAGAATAACATGTGTCGAGAACTGGTTACTTTATCCATAAATTTTGAAGGCTTAAGCATGTTATGAAATAAGTATGAACCAGTTAGCGAGTAGTATATTCGGACGGGGCCGACCATATGATACCCTACAAAACTAACACTGCGGAGCTAAAACTTGGCCAAATTTGTCGATATTTACTTTCTCTGGTGTCGTAATCATAATATTAAACCCTATAAGAATATATAAATTACAAAATTCTTTTAAAATTCCATTAAAAATTTAACATTTTTTGCAAGCATACGGTTATATACGCGAATTTGTTAAAATACGTTTTATTTCAGTTTTATTCCTGCATTTAAGGTACCTATATCCGCCGTTTTATTGGGCGAAATTGAATATGGTTGGGCTCATTCGATTCAGCACGTAAAAAACTAAAATCACGTAGGGTTCCACGACATTTAAGTGGACCTTTTTAAACTTAGATTCAAAAATAGATTTTTTATAAAAATTTACGCACCAAATGTTCAGCTTTGGAATCCAATTGCAGGGGAGCTACGGTAAGCACATTCGTGAGATATACTCTAAACGAAGCACAATCACGAGTTCTACAATCCTATAATCAGTTTATGCTTCAACAAAATTATGAAAATTTTGACTAATATAAAGCCTCCTAGATATACTAGATATATTCGGTATGCAGCAACAATGCGCACTAGGCAGAATTTCGTCTCAATCTGTCGAAAAAATATATGTGAGAGCTATATCTACATCTGAACCTATTTCATCATAATTTCATCTCAATCGGACAAACCTTGGAAGTTTCGTGAGCCATTTGCGTAAAATCGGCCGAAAATACAAATATAGATTTTCAATCATCTGCCCTGTTATTGAGGATATCTTGCATTCTGAAAAACTTCCTCCCACAAACGCTTAATATAGTCCCAATTTGCATAGAGTTTTCAAAAAATTTCCAAAGAACTAATTAGAAATATATTTCATAGGGGTCTCTCTTATTAATTGCAATTAATTGATCAACAATGTACATACAAAGAAATTGGCATATAGTAATTTCTACATACAATTAGCTTTTCATGTAATACAGAAAATCTACTGCTACAAACCATCATCCCAAAAATTGAATATCAACCATTTATATGTATTTACACATCAAATGAAAGTACATTAAAATGTCGACTTAATGTTTTTCCACCCTCCAACAATTCTGCCACCCTTTTGGGTTGTGTGCAAAAATATACAATCAGTATTCGAAAAGGAATCAATGATGCAGTAAAAATCGAATTGGTGCCCGTGTCATGTCAGACATTATAAATTTTACATCAAACCAATGAAAATGTTGCTCGGAAGGTGGGCAAACCAACCAACCGAAGTTGCACTTCATAGCACATGAATTTCAATTCCATTAATTCCACTAAATTGAACTTTGCGAGGACTGATAACGCCATCATGAGGGCAATAGACACACTAAAAGAAACATTAACATTCCCCCCTTTTTAGTTTCAATGTTAGTAAAGCAACAAAACTCATGAGGTTGTATGCACAATTATGCGGGCCAAAAGAACATAACATAACAGAGGTGTGTGATGTGTATGATCTATGGTATTGAAATACATGAGGAAACAAAATGGATATCTATTTAATTTAGAGGCAAATCGGGCACTCCATTAAAATATATCAAAAATTAGGTTGTTAATTGGTAAAATCCTTTGGCATTTTAAAGGGTTATCTATTTCGTGGTTTCAAAAGTAAACGTAAATAAAAATGTTATGATAATGAAGTTTTAAAAGTGTTATGATAATACTTGACATTTCTTATTTGTGAAAAGAATATTTAAAGTTCAAATTATTCACGCAATTCGCAGAACCTAATATATCCAATTATAGCTCATTCGGTTGAAAAACGATTTGGGACTAATTTGGGGTAGCCACATTTTTCAGCTGATTTGGCTGAAAAGCGTATAGACAATTCTAAATATCAATGTTATATAGGAGCATTATCAATACATGATCCGATCTTATGCGATTTAGAGCCGCTATATTAGTGATTTCGACCAATGTGTGACGTTCTGAATGGCCAGCAGGTTCCAGTTCATGCGAGAACTACACTTCATACCTATGAAGGCTATATATAATTGCAAAATACTTCGTAAGACTAAGACGATGAAGTACAGGCCTTACAATATTTGTAACCATTCCAGTCTATTTAAATTTCTTCACAATTTGCCCTATATCTTAGGTAGTTAGGCGATTATGTAAACCATAATCTCCTCTTAAAGCACGATATGTGACTGAGGCAACATTACAATTTTTGGAATAGGTTTTGATCAGTTTTATTTGTTGTGAGATAGTTAATCGATCGAAAATGGTTCGATAGATAGATCAGACTACCAATTGAAAACGAACAAATTTAACATTATTTGACAGATGTCGAATTCCAGTCCCATAATTTGGAACCAGGAAATGTTTATAAAATAAAGTTCACAAACTTTTTGAAATTATTCGAGGGAGGTATCAGAAGTATGGACCAATATTACCCGTTTACGAACATTATGTTCGAAAGAAATAATTTCCCATAAAATTAAGGGTATAACCAGTAAGGAAAGTAGTAAAGTCGGACGGGGCCGACTATATGGACTAAAATATGTAATACTTTTCTAAATGTGAATCGACTAAGATCAATCAATAAACATGTCATTCGTTTGTTACGCTATTCTATGCCAAATTTTATATGATGTGCAAAATTTCATGTCAATCTGAAAAACATGAGGAGTTTAATGCACCATTTACTTAAAATCGGCCGAAAATGTATATGGAAGCTATATCCAAATATGAACCGATTTCTTGTCAATTGTCACAGGTTAGGTTATACTAATTTCAGTACGTTTTGTTCCTATCAGCCATATATCGGTTCCTTGGTGCGTCAATTACGTAAAATCAATCGATAATATATAAGGGAGCTATATCTAAATCTGGACCAATTTTCACGAAACTTGGCAAACATCACTCTAGGCTCAATTCAGTATGTCGTGGTAAATTTCGTGCAAATCGAAAGATATATAGGGACTTTGGTGTATCAATTACATGAAATCGGATGAAACTATATATGGGAGCTATATCTAAATCTGGACTGGTTTTCATGAAACTTGGCAGAAATCGCTCTAGGTTCAATTCAGTACTCTACGCCAATTTTAGTGCAAATCGAAAGATATATAGGGCCTTTGGTGCACCATTTACCTAAAATCGGACGAAACTATATATGGGAGCTATATCTAAATCTGGACCTATTGTCACGAAACTTGGCAAACATCACTCTAGGCTCAATTCAGTACGTCATGCCAAATTTCGTGCCAATCGAAAGATATATAGGGACTTTGGTGCACCGTTTACATAAAATCGGACGAAACTATATATGGGAGCTATAGCTAAATCGGGACCGATTTTCATGAAACTTGGCAGACGTCACTCTAGGTCCAATTCAGTACTCTACGCCAAATTTAGTGAAAATCGAAAGATATATAGGGCCTTTGGTGCACCATTTACATAAAATCGGACGAAACTATATATGGGAGCTATATATTTAAAGCTGGACCGATTTTCACGAAACTTGGCAAACATCACTTTAGGCTCAATTCAGTACGTCATGTCAAATTTCGTGCAAATGAAAAGATATATAGCCACTTTGGTGCACCATTTACCTCCTTGGGCCAAATAAGTGAGCTGTGCCAAATTTCATTCAATTCGAATCAAAACTGCGACCTGTACTTTGTTTACAATTTAACATGGACAGACGGGCGGACGGACAGACTGACATGCATAAATCGACTCAGAAAGTGATTGTATGCATATTCTAAAAAGGAACCATGGGTCTATCTCGATTATTTTTGCCTGTTACAAACATATACACAAAGACATAATACCCTGTACCACAGTGTGGTGAAGGGTATAAAAACAGTAAGGAAATAAAGGGTAGGAACTTCAACATACATATTATTTTGTGTGGCATTTATGAGAGTCCTATGTAAAACATATACCGATACTCTTCAAAACTAGTTTTAAACCGCTAAAAACCCGGAATATCATTGGAGCATATCGTGGAGCATTTGACCAATTCAAAATTTCATCTGCGTAATTGCAGTTCCATTGGTTGAAAGATGTAGAAATATTCAAAACACTAATTATATACAATTTCGGTAAAAATCCTTGTTCTCTAACAGATACATAAACAATATACATCTACAATTTTTGTTTTAAGTTCATTATTTAAATTAAATCTTTAAGACACCACAGTGATATAGACAACCCCCGCATTGTCACGCTATGAAATTGTATTCTCCCCAAAATCCAAACGTCACCGCCCGTTGACAAAACAAACAAACAATCTCACTGTCATACAATAAATTTCCAGAATGCAAACAAAAGAAAAGAACAAAACACAATTAAACTGAAAGCCATTTGAATTGACATTAATTGTCAATTTACAGAAGCACTACTCATCACCCGTTGTCTGTCTGACAACATCTCCACTCCACATACACACGTATCCAAACAATGATGGTCTGTCTTCCGGTATTCAGAGTCAAACAAAAACAACTCACTGTGAATTGTTTGTTTTTCTTGCATGCTTTTGTCCGCAATGTTATCGTTGAACTTCTCCGTTCCTCTCTCACTCGTTTTTTTTCAATATTCAATGGAAAATATCATCAACACATTGAATTTAAGATACCCGTGAATAGAAAATACAATAATTTTACCAGTTCCCTTTTCAATACTCACACCATTGCTGGTGCTCCATGTTTTGTTGGATCCTGGCATCAGTTGTGTCTTTTAATGACATTTGCTCGTCCTCTTCCGTTTGTCATGTTTATTATGTTTCCGTTTCCCTTTTGGCATCGAAACGAAATATTGACTGATATCAACACAAAGACAACAAAATGGAGGCAATGTATATTAGGATGCGTAAAAGATATTAGGTTGAACCAATAGGAAAAAATATCAAAAGCAAACACCTTCGATGGCAATTTGGTGGCACTGTTAGCAATGGGATGATGCACCAGTAAAGTTGGTACAACTGAGGCCCGAAACCCTCAAGAGTGACTGTTTGGTGCGATTTATTACGCGGCGAGGTCTGCTTACTTACTTAGCTGGCTTGTTACGGAACGGTTGTTCCATAAGCCGAGCTTAAAAAAGATTTCCAAGCGCGTCGGTCTTGTGCGCAAATCCACCAATTTGGAGGACCACGTTCCAAGATGTTGTTTTCTACTTGGTCTTTCCATCTAATTAGTGGCCTTTCCCTTCTACGGGAACCATCAGTATGCTCGTTTTTATATGCCTTTTGAGCTGGGGTATTCTCATTCATCCGCACAACATGGCTTAGCCACCGTAGTCGCTGCAGCTAAATACGACTGACTATGTCGATGTCCGCGTATAAATTGTAGAGGTCGTGGTTCATTCGACGCCGATACTCACCGTCGACACAGATCGGCCCGTAGATCTTTCGGAGAATTTTTCTTTCAAACACCCCAAGAGCTGCCTTATCTGCTTGCGCAAGTACCCATGCTTCTGATCCATATAATAGCACGGGTAGTATCAGCGTCTTGTAAAGTGTGAGTTTGGCCTGGCGGGAGGTGGGCTTGCTTTTGAGTTGTTTGTTCAGACCATAGTAGCATCCTTCTCCGGATTTCAAAACTGATGTCATTCGTTTTATTTATGGCGGTACCAAAGTATATAAAGTCTTTAACTACTGTAGTTCTAAAGTTCCACAGTTGGTCCGAGTCTACTGGACGTCTTGCACGCTGATACCACCAGCTTGGTCTTCTCCCTGTTTACTGCCAGACCCACTTTGGCAGGCTCCTTCTCAATTTGTTCAAAGGTGGCTGTTACCGCTCGCAATGTTCGACCCATTATATCGATGTTATCGGCGTAGGCGAGTAACATGTGTTGTTTGGTGTACAGAGTGCCATTTCTGTTCACCTTTGCGTCTCGTATGACCTTTTCCAGTAGGATGTTAAAAAGATCACACGACAAACTGCCTCCTTGTCTGAATCCTCGTTCGGTATTGAAGGGCTCCGATAGGCCCTTTCCTACTTCAACTGCTGATATTGTGCCACTTAAAGTTATCATGCATAGCCTTATTAATTTTGCAGGAATGCCGAACGTAGACATGGCTTTAAACACCTCTGAACGGATAGGGCTGTCGAATGCGGCTTTATAGTCGACAAATAGGTGTGTTTTTCGTGGGTATTTTCCAAGATTTGGCGCAGAGTGAAAATCTGGTCAATGGTGGATTTGCCAGGTCTGAAGCCGCATTGGTATGGTCCAATGATGTCATTGACCATTGGCTTCAATCG
This sequence comes from Musca vetustissima, assembly GCF_032173495.1. Classification (NCBI taxonomy): domain Eukaryota; kingdom Metazoa; phylum Arthropoda; class Insecta; order Diptera; family Muscidae; genus Musca; species Musca vetustissima. The sequence goes on from NW_026881775.1 coordinate 28,453, forward strand.
TTCACACAGCACACTGGATAGCACTTTATATGCGATGGGAAGGAGACTTATTCCTCTATAGTTGGCACATATCTTGTATTGTCTCCTTTTTTGTGCACGGGACACAGGATGCTGAGGTTCCAATCATGGGAATGCATTCATCTAGGCAAATTGCACTAATCAGCTGGTGCATGCTCCTGACCAGCATCTGGCCACCAGTCTTCAATAGTTCGGCTGGTAACCCATCGGCTCCTGCTGCTTTGTTGTTCTTGAGCCGATTAATTGCTTTTATGACCTCATCTTGGCTAGGTGGAACCATCATCTCTTATTGGTTCTGGGTATCTTCTTCAACGCCACTATTCGATACTAGAAGCTTTTCAAAATGCTCCTTCCAGATCCTCAACACGCTGTCTTTGGTGTTTTACTCGTTGGTAAAATTTCCGGACTTCATTCTGACTCCTGTACATCTCGATTTGCTCACGCTCACGTTTTTCTTGTTCCTTCTTCTTTTTTCTGAAAACACGTTTCTCCTCTCTCCTTTTCTCCCGATAATTCTCCATTACTTTACGTGTTGCTACTGTCTGCAGGGTTGCCATATATACTGCGTTTTTCACATCAGTAGCATTACGACACTCCTGATCGTACCATGGGTTTTTTGGTGGTGGTTTAGGGTACCCAAGTATTGCTTTTGCTGCAGTTTGTAGGGAGTGGGAAATTCATTGCCATTGTGATTCTATACTATTATCGGGACAAGAAGTGCTTTCTTCAAGCAGATGGTTAAGTTGAGCGGAGTAGGCCTCGGCTACCTGTTGTGTTTGCAGCTTTTCGACGTAGAGTTTCCGTGTTGTGTTAGATCGCACCTTTGCTGCTACATTAAGACTGGTGCGTACCTTGGCTGTCACAAGGTAATTGTCCGAATCGATATTCGCTCCTCGGATCGATCGGACGTCTAAAACACTGGATGAATGCCTCCCGTCTATCACAACATGATCAATTTGATTTCTCGTTGCTTGATCAGAAGAGATCCAGGTGGCCCTGTGTATATCGAGATGCTTGAATCTGGTGCTGCTAACTACCATGTTTTTTGTTGCCGCCAAGTCAATCAACCTCATGCCGTTGTCGGATGTTTCTTCATGAAGGCTGAATTTTCCGACGGTGGGGCCAAATATCTTTCCCCTTCCGATTTTTGCATTAAAATCTCCTAGCAGAATTTTAATGTCATGGCCAGGGCGGCGGTCATATGCTGTTTCCAGGCTATCGTAAAATATGTCTTTGGTCTGTTCATATTAATCTTCGGTCGGAGCAAGGGCGCAAATGAGACTGATGTAGAAGAACTTTATAAGGATTATAGCAATTCGCTCATCTACTGGAGTGAATCTGGAGACAAGGTCTTTATTCTCCTGTTAACCATAAATCCGCAGCCAAATTCATGTCTCGTTTCATGGCAGCTATAATACAGGGCGTAGTCGTCTGATTTACTTACGCCTGTCCCTTTCCATCGCATTTCCTGTAAGGCAATGATATCGGCTTTGTATTTCTTGAGTACATCCGCCAAATCTAACACTGCGCCTGTTCTGTACAACCTGCGCACATTCCTAGTGAAGATTCGCAGATCGTGGTCCTTTATACGTTTGCGGGGGTCGTCAACATTAGGGGGGTTTGGTTTTCTTTTTCTTAGCTTTTTCATAGTATGTTGGGTTTTCCGAGAGTGGGCAACTAACCCGACGCCTCAACCCACTTTTTTATAGTTCTTATGGGTGAACTCGCGGCACATATTAGCTCACTATTTCATCGGGTGATGACAATAGCTCCCCAGGTGGCACCACGGTGATGTCAGTGTCCACAATTGATATGAAAGAGGGACCAAGATAAGCCTGGACTTCGCCATGTTAAAGCCAATCAGAGCCTTTGCTTGGTATCTATCATCCCCTACGCCACCCTACTGGCGTGGTCATCTGACCTTATTTGTAAAGAAATGAGGTTGGTTGATCTGGACAACGTTTACTTTCAATAAGACGGCGCTACGTGACATACATTCAACGAAAGAAGAAACGTTTCCGAGCCTAGTCATCTCTCCAAGAGATTATCATAACGGTTTACCGATTTATTTGATTTAACAACATGCGACACCCTCTTTTAGGGTCACGAAACCTCAATGATAGAAATCGTTAAGGACATAAGGCAGTCACTTGCGATTTGATATTTTACAATGGATATGATGGTTAATATTGATTTTTATTATAAACGGCATACCTTAATTTTTGTGATATAGAAAAATATATTTAATATATTTTTAAAAGATCTTTGAATTCTTCAGTTGCAGCTTTGTATCACCGAAAAGCAATACGTTTTTAAGGAAATATTCTCAAAATATTTATCATCCTTGATGATATCGATTAATGCATGTCCGTCTGTCACTTCATGCAATAAACCAACCTATGTACACTGTTCATATTTACATTTCACATCTGTTTTAGTTTGGTTTTATGGAAATGGTACCCCAAAAAAGCTATGTTTGTTATATTGCCACGAAATTACGTTGCTTGACGTGTATTGAAATCGGTTCAGATATAGATATAACTGATTTTCTTATTTTATTTTCGGCCGATTTAATCTATTTGGCGCACAAATACTCAAGGATTGTCCGATTTCGCCGAATTTATGCTCCCCGTATGAAATTGAGGCTTGTGTTAAAATTTATAGGGGAGAGGGGGGCACCTTTGAACGTGGGGCACCTTTGAACAGCGCTCATAAAATCTTGGTTTAATATTTTTCCGACCCGCAACCACATTTTGGTATAAGGCACTCTTGTTCTCTATATGCGTAAACCACTTTGGCTTGCTTTTCCAGTTGTCGAAAAATTGTGCATGGGCGACCATGTTTTCTCAGTGTCATTGTAAACATCTATTCATTTGGTTGTAAGGGCGCAGGAAGAATTCTGTGGTAGTTTTCTTTCGTCAAACAAATTTTTTGCATTTCAACAATCATTTCAAACATAACTAATGTAATTTCTTTCATATATATTTATTACAACAAAAGTTATTTTAGATTTCCGTAAAATGCCATGGGGGGGCACCTTTGAACATGCCCATTAAACTCGAGTAAAAAAAGGAGTTTTAACTTTTTGTTTTTAAGTCATTTTATGTTTTAATAACTTTTGATCTAAATTTTTTAAATTTTGAACATTTTTTATATATTTTTTAATGATTTAATGCATTTCTGATATATATGAATACAATGCATATATATTTGAACATAAACACTGCAAAAAACCATGTCGTTCGAAAATACTAACACCTGTTCAAAGCTGCCCCCCTGGGGGGGCAGTTTTGAACACTTTGAGTTCGTCCATTAAAACAGTAATAAAACATATTTATCAAGCTTATTGTATGTCATATGTATATTCATTTTAAAGGTTACATATGTACCTATTAGTTAAAATTTATAAGAAACCAAAAATTATAAATTAAAAAAATTTATAAGGCTTCAAAGCAAAAAGTGTTCAAAGGTGCCCCCCTCTCCCCTATATATTATTCATGAAATTGTGCACCAAATACCTAAAGGTTCACTGTTCAATACGATAATGAAGTGTATAGAGTTTTGTTTAAATTGGTTATAATGTAGATATACCTCCTCTATATATCTCGATCCGATTTAAGGGAACCCCCCATTCTCGATTTGGCTTTATCTTAGTTCATACGAGAGCTATACACTCCCAGAGAAAAGTGTCAAAATTTGGGACCGATTGGATTATTAGTTTTTGAGTTATCGTGCCCGCCATTCGCTTCGAGAAAAATGCGTTTAAAGTTTGAGAATCACTCTTGGCGTCCCTTGATGCTGACACAATAAATCGGCTATATCTTCAAGAGTTATTGAGATTTTCACTTGAAATTTTGTAGGGACATTCTAGTATTAGAGTAGATTCGAATTAAATCAAAAAAAAAAAAAAAAATTGACACCGAGAATGGGGGGTCCATTTAAAGCCAAGTGTGCAACAAAAAACCAATGCAGCATACCGAATGACGTGTATCCGTTCCAAATGTAATCTGTAAATGTAATCGATCGATCT
>NW_026881776.1:0-36854 GCF_032173495.1 Musca vetustissima
CCTTTTTGGTATTTCCGCCAACATCGTCCGCTACGTCTTCCAGTATGCATTCGGCGTCTGCATAAATGACGAAAGCAATACGCTCCTTCTTTCCGTAGTTCTTAAACTTCAATAAAGCTTTGTCTTTCTCCGGAAGTGTACAAACAACACCTCCACAAGCTTTCTTATGACCATTATATTTGTCTTCATCTGTGAAATGTTGAAGGCAACCATTGCAAATGTGAACATGGGTTTTGTGGCGTGTCAACTGTGATCTTAAAATCCTTAAAGTAAAACAAAAGACTACAATTATTAACGTGTGTTATACTAATATTTATATATATATATATATATATATTCACCTTGACATATCTTCAATCCATATGTAATGGAATTTGTTGTCATTATACAGCAATATTAAATTTACATGGACATCTTTTTCGTTCTTTGTCAGGTAATAAGGCCCAACAACTTCATTATTTTCAAAGCCAAAAACATTTATGCTGATATCTGCATTCATTTTCTCAAAATGTTTAATCTTCTTCAATGATAACGGGAAATTTAGTCCACGGAAATCAAGCACTATCCCAGATTGAAGAGCTATCACTTCCTGTGTGATGTCTATTTTATATGATGATGTCTCACAGATATCGCCAAAAGCAGGCTCTCCTAATGCCGCCACTAAACACCATTTAAAACAATATTGATCTTTGTTTTTTATATTTAGGATACCCTTCTTTGCATGCAGTGTAGGAGGTGTTGGTATAAACATTGAACCGCGTGTTAAATTCGCTTTATTCACATTTATGTCCAGTTTGCATATTCTTAATAAAGCCCATCCTGAATCTTTTTCTTGGAATTCGGACATTTTAGTAAGAATTTCCTCAGCGTGGTCGAAAAACTCATCATTCACATCATCTCCAATTGTTAGTAATGTCATTTTAGACATATGATTAAAAATTTGATTGATTGTTTGCAATCGAGAATTTCGAGACGTGGAAGGACCATCATAGTCATTCGTTGGCTTAACATATTCACCTTGCAGTTCCATATTAAATTTAAATGTAGTTTTCTCTGCTATATTTAAATTTAATAATTTAACAATATCTTCTTTGCACTCGTTTAAGAACTCATTGGGCATAAGAATATTTCTTTTATTGTTGTATTCATATGTTATGATATTGTTTTTAAATGAACTTTTTACAATTTTAATATTTTCATTTAAAACTTCTCGGACAATACTTCGATGTTTTTCACTCCGAACATGAGAACGCATGTTTTGTACCGCGATTTTACAATCACCGCAAAATTGTGTTTGTTCTTCTATTTGATTTCCACTTAAATTATGCTCTATATTTTCTTCTTGTATATGGCCACTGTTTTTTTGGTGATATTTCAATTCATACACATTTCTGAAAAGTTTTTCACAAATTATGCAATGCCTTTTGCAGTGTTTCACGTATTCATTTTTACTTCTAAAGTAAAGACTGCAAATAAAGCAAATGGATGGTGCCATTGTAAAGGAAAAAACGTTATTGAATAATGTTTAATTGACGAGAGATGTGCACGAATCTGTGACTTCTGGAGTACTGATACCCTCAAATTCAAAAATCCTCAAAATATCACAATATTCATTGTTTACATTAATAACAAAGTGCTAAGCTTGGCTACAAAATTCAATCATCTTCAACCACAACATCAAGAAAACTTCACCCACAACCTCCCACCTCACCCCTAAACAAAATATTCTCCACTATGCAATGGTCAACCAATAAATATCTGCAAACCACAGTCGGGAATAAAATCAAGTGTAAACAAAATGTAAGTACTCAGAGCGCATTACACATACACACTATGCTGGGCTACAAAACGGCACCCGAAACTTCAGTTGTAAAAAAATCTATATATTTATATTAAATACAAAGTATTATGTGAATTCAATCTGTTTAGAAGAATTGTTGACGATTTTATTATTTTCCTAGTACGCAAATAAAAAAACATTGAAATTTCTTCATACACAAAGTACTTTATTATTATTATATTTACTTTTAGCTTAAAAAGTAGAATAAAAGAATCTTGGTTCACTTTGTTTTAATTCTAATTTATATAAGCCACTCTCGCTCCCATCTCGTACGGGCAATTTTGCAATGGAATAGCAGCCATCAGACAACTGTTTCACATATTCATCTCCGAGGGATAGGAATCTGGATGGCAAATAGAGAATAGCGTCATCCAATTTTAACACAATTCTGTCACCATACTTAGTATGGGTTCTGAAGGCTCCACTGATATTGTAATCCCTGTTTTCTTGTAGCTCCTTCATACTTATAATTTTTTTATAGTTGAATGAGTTGAAGATACTGATTATATTTGACTTCTCCATGATGCAGCTTCAATTTTCAATTTTATACTGTAACATTTTACTCCAATACTATCCTATTTATATTAAAATATGACATAAACCAAGAGATCAACGCATTTAATACCATGCTATAAATATGATTCTATAAAATTTAAATTCGCTCATAATTTCTGTAAATGCATCCAACAAAAATGTTTCCGACTGATCATGATTGAAATGTTGACGAACACCAATGCGAATACAATACAACATGATTACACATGACGACGGACAAAAGGGACTTTATTTTCTCACATATCAAATAATCATGAATTCTTAAAATGTTTATATAAAATAATTTTGCTGACCTATGTAAAATGTTTGCAACAAAGAAAAGAAAAGAATGTTGAACATGCTGACGAACAAAAGAGAATTGATATTCTCACATACCAACTTATCGCAAATTCGTTAATTGTTTATAAAAATCATTTTGCGGACTTAAGAAAAAGAACCCTAAATAGAAAAACAAAAATCCACCAGACTGATCGCGATTAAACATGCTGACAAATTTAGAATAAGAGACACAATTGACGCTTTCAGTCTATCCAATTTAAATAAAAGAACCAAACGGCTTCGAAACACCTAATCGATCAAAGCGACATCTATATTCCTATTTTAGAAAAGAGTAAAATATTAATTCATTTCGTCACAATGTGCAATAAACTTAAACATATACCTCCATTTCGAAATTGTTTCCCTTCCATAGCATACTTTTAGGAGTTTGCTTTAATGCTAACCAGATTAAATAAAATTAAAAAACAAGTCTTTTATCGAATCTACAGGGCAGCATCAATAATTCACCAAACCACAATTTAAATAAAAGAACCAAAAGGTTTTGAATCACCCAATCTTTCAAAGCGACATCTATACCTTAAAGATCACAGGGAGACACATACAACTCACCACCAAAAGGATTAAAGAACCAAAAGGTTTTGAATCACCCAATCTTTCAAAGCGACATCTATACTTTAAAGATCACAGGGTGACACATACAACTCACTACCAAAAGGATTGTGTCTATGCTACAAACACGACAGATCACAGTGTTGTACATACAACTCACCTCCAAAAGGATTGGGTCTATGCTACAAACACGACATAGATCAGGGTTGCACACACAACTCACCACCTAAAAGTTTATGTCTATGCTACATACACGACAGGCCATCTACTGACAACGATCTAATTCACCACTATTTTGGTCAAATACACAGGGTAACATCTGCAATTCACCACTTCGTGATTCGTGTCTACGATACACACACAGGGCGCAATTTTGTATAGGCTGCAAGTTGACATACAAAATGCGAAAAGCATTGTTTTTCACAGAAAATATTTCGGAATTCTATTTCCACCCGTACCGCAGTATACAATGTGTTGGGCTTTTTAGTACCTCTTAGAACATATTTCTGGAAAATATTTATGTAGAAATGTTTACTGTCATAGTTCCAGACATGTATATAATAACATTTTCTTATTCTTATCCGTTCCGAATTCCATGCGTTACCCACTCTTAGTACAAATATTTAATACATTTATATTTCGAACCGTTTACTGTGGTACAATGTTTAGTACTAATTTCCAAAAATATTTATGCCTATCAACCTATTTGAATTATTTTTCCATTATAATTTAATATTATTACCATTTAGTACTAACTTCAAAAATATGTTTATTTATAACATATTTCTACCGCTTTCATTGTATTTTTTATTTAGTATTTTTTTCGCCATTTTAGCACTAATTTCCACAAAGAAATTATGCAAAACATACTAATAGTAATAGTTAATATAATATTAACAACATTTTAGTAAAGTTTGGTACTAATTCTAAAAAAACATTTTTGGCCATAATTCTATTTGTAACATCTTAAGCTAAGTTTCACATATATATTGCTACCTATTCCATTGTAATATATATTTCGTAATTTTTAGTACCTTTAGTTATAATTTCCAAAATTTGTTCATACATTCCCCTTCGCTCATTATTGAAAAATCGTCATACCAAATTGCAGAGTTCTACTTCCAACCGTTTCGTTGTAATACAGTTTTTGGTACTTTTTTGTACCAGTTTAGTACTAATTTTTATACATTCTATTTGTAATAGCTTAAGCTTCATACCAAGTTTTAGATATGTATCTCTATCAGTTCCAATCAAATATACCATTTAGTACTTTTTGGTACCTGTTATTCTAAATTCATTTTTTTCAATTTTTTTATTGACAATGCTACATACCAAATTTCAAGGTTCTACTTCCAGCCGTTCCGGCGTACCACAGTTTTAGTACTTTTTAGTACTAATTTCCAAAAAATATTTTTGCACATCATTCTTTTTGTAGTAGCTTAAGCTACATACCATGTTTCAGATATCTATCTCCACCGGTTCCATTGAAATATAATATTTAGTACTTTTTAGTACCTTCTAGTACTAAATTCCCAATTTTTTCACACATACCACATCGCTTATCGCAGGCAAAGCTGCATAACGAATTTCAAAGTTCTAAGCCTAACAATTCCTCCGTAATGCAGTTTTTAGTACTTTTTAGTACGAATTTCCAAAAACCCTGCCTTTCACACGCCTACTCACCAAACCCGACCTACATGCCCAATTTCAAGTTTCTAGCTTTAGCCGTTTCGTCTGGGCGTTGATGATCAGTCAACGCAACTCTTTTATATATACATTTTCGAGTTCTTTTGTCCCAATTCAAATAATTTGTGGTAAAGAAAACAATAAAATGTTGTGGCAAAACCCAACACCATCATCACCACGATTTTGCCGCCCCTTCAGGTTTCGGTATGTGAAAGAAACTGCAGATGTATCAAAAGATTTGTGGTAAAGAAAACAATAAAATGTTGTGGCAAAACCCAACACCATCATCACCAAGATTTTGCCGCCCCTTCAGGTTTCGGTATGTGAAAGAAACTGCAGATATATCAAAAGAGGAAACTGAGCTATTGGTGGTAATATCAATGATGGCATTTTTTGAAAACACAGAATTGGAGGAGGCTAGAAGCCCATGAAAAATTTTTCAAGGGAAGAATGCAACCGTGATTTTTATCAAAGATTGCTTCTTACTTAACATCCACTCATAACTGCTGAAATATCGTTAAAGAAAACTTCACAAGATGTTTTCTAGCCATGTTTTCGAAGCCATTAATGTCCAAAAATATTTTTGGCCGCCTAAATATTTCAGATCGACCACTGTACACCGCAGATTAGGCATCGTCAAATTGGTCCTCATATATATGTAATAATATTGCCCCGAAGGAAAGATTCAGGTTGCTGGTGGAACAAGCATTAAGAACCAGTGTGACTATGTCAACGAAATTTTTGCAGCTAAATCAGCCATCAAGTAAAAATACTAACAAAAATTAATTTAAATGGCACAAAATAATGCTAAATTTAAAAACCAGTTTTTTAACCTCTGCCATAAAGAGGGTGTATATTAAAGTTGTCATTCCGTTTGCAACACCTCGAAATATTCACCAGGAATCCCTTAAAGTATATATATTCACGATCAGAATAAAATTAAATGTCGATTTAGCCATTTCCTACTGTCTGTTGAAATACTCTGAAAATGTTTGTCATTGACAATTGGATACATCGGTCCACACTTTGAGGTTCGTTTGGGCACGTTTTTCATCAGATTTAGTTGTAGTAGGATTCTTACCAAAAATATCATTGTTGATCCACGTTTACTGGTAGCTCCCATATAACGGCACCCTCTTAATTTATTTTTTTGGACAGTTTGGACGTTTTTCAATTAAATTGGTTGCATTTTCGAATTCTTGTTGAATACCAAATCTTCTTACCAATCTCCTCCACCATAAAACGACACACCTGATTGTAGACACGTGTTCCACTCCTCCAAAGATTATTGGAAAATTTTAATAAAATGTGTTTGTAATTCATGGTATCGCAAGTCCCATAGCAAATAAATGCAGTAAAATAAAAGCAGTGACAATTTTAGAGACATATGTCATGAAAAATTGCTGCAATTTAGTATTTCTGGTGTCCAGTGGATTACAATATGTCCTTGTTAAAGTTTATCGGCATAATTTTCATGTCCTCTTTATAACAATGCCGTTTTCTCATTACATTCCACGTGTGTCTGGTGAAAAGTATAAAAAGTTCGACCGAAAGGATTGTACGCCTTTTTCACTTGTTTGTTTTTTTATATTTTGTATTCATTTAAAGGGACCCCCCCATTCACGGGGTCAAAATTTTTTTGACTTAATTCGAATCTGCACTAATTCAAGAATGTCCCTACAAAATTTCAAGTGAAAATCTCAAGAACTCTTGAAGATATAGCCAATTTATTGTGTCAGCATCAAGTAAAGGCTAAAGGGCTTCTCAAACTTCAAACGCGTTTTTCTCTTTTGTGAATGGCGGGCACGATAACTCAAAAACTAATAACCCAATCGATTCCAAATTTTTACACGTTTCTCTTTGAGTGTATAGCTATCGTATGAACTAGCCAATTGGTGAAGATCTTCCTTATTTTTTAACTTGGTTTTTGGTCAAAAATCGGTTTTCTAATTTTTTTTAAGGTTCCGCCATTTTGTTAATTTTAGAGCGAAGTCAATAAGTTCATACGAGAGCCAGACATGTACTCTTTCTAACACCGTTGGAATTTTGGGATTCCGACGTTCCAGTGAGGAGTTATGATGCCCGCCATGAAAAATAAGGATTTTTCTTTAATTACAAAAAAAACAATAACAAAATTTTTTTGTAAATTATTTTTCTTCCCTTTTAAATCTTCAAAGCATTACAGGATGTAGGGGTTGATGCTTTTGATGCGTGAACCAAAGAACGAGTGTAATGTCAAGGCTAAGATGACACAAAGCGGCGCTTTGACATAGTTACTCGTTAGATTTTGCTGCTACTTTTTGTCTTTAGTACGAAATACTCAAAGACGTATATAAAGGTAGTGAACAAGATATAACGATGGATTAGATTTTACTTTAATTCAAATGAAATTATATTTGAAATTAAACAATAATACTTTCCATAGCTAGCTAAAATGTTGAGTAATATTGTAATCTTATGGATCGAATATTGAATATTTTTCATGGACATTTTGGTATGTCCTAAACATTACAACGCATGTGTATGTATTGGCATTTGTTTCACAAATACAGCTGGTTTTGTTTGCTATTTAGAATACGTCCAAGTTTCAGCCAATGATTCAGATATCGTGTGGGATATATGACATGTGTTGGTTTTATAACACAAAAAATTGCCTCCTTATCTATGGTCCATATTTTGGCATAGTTCGATTTTAGATACTTTGAAAGTAATAACAAATACCCTATAAATTGCATATAAATCGCAATTTATCTGTAAATTGTCGGTATAGTATCACTTTATATGTCCACCATAATGATAGGCAAATCGGTCCATCCGTTCCACCTAAACATGGTTTGCAAGATTTTCGCGGATTTTTCTCAAATTTTTCTTTCATAACACCCTTCCCACTTTAATTAAAGATAACTGAAAGAAATTTTCAGTCAAATCGGTCCCGCCGTTCTCAATTGATGAGTTACTATACATTTTTTACATCATTTTTATAAATAGATTTAAATTTAAATTAATTTTACTTCAATTTGATAAGTTATCCTTTTTTTACAAGTGACATATGTGACCTTTTGTCTATATCTACAAACTATTGACTTACTACTGACCGTGTCCACATATGTGACTCTGTGTCTATATCTAAAAACTACTGACTTACAACTGACCATGTCACTAGTTCATTTCCAATGACAAGAACATGTTAAATTTCAATAGTAAAATGCATTGTGTTGGGTATAGTCGGTCAACAGTATTGGTGACAATGTCAATAGTAAGTCAATACTGATTTACTGTAGACATATTCTACAGGGTAGTTTTTGAACGAACATACACGTAATTTATATATATATATATATATATTGAAGAGGACAAATTTAGCCGCAAAAATACTAAAATGACCACACTGTCGAGAACTCCGAACCCTACCCACCGACGAGCGATAAGACCGATGAATTTGCGTACTTGCATTTATCAATGCTGCAACAACACCAACCACCATTTTCTATCCCACTTGTAGCTACATTTTTAATTGTCGTAGAACATTTAATTGATATATTTTTTTATTATTGTCTCTTACATTTCAGCGTGGACATACGAGAAGGTTTACGAAAATCAATAAAACGGTGGTCCGACGAGAATGTACTTGGAGATAGAGCCTACTTTATCATTGATAAGGAACCTGGTATGCTGTGTATTCAGAATACTAAATATATGGATTCTGGAATATACAGGTGTAGAGTCGATTTTTTCAAATCTCAGACTCGAAATAGCAAAGTAACCCTAACAATCGTGGGTAAGTTGTACTGTTATATAAAATCACTAAAACAATTTTATGAAAACCTGAAGTTTAATGCTAGAATAGAACAATAATAAATACAATGTTTTGTAATAAAAAACGTGTGAAAAAAAAGTATTTGCAAAACAAGTGAAAACGGGTGGGGACGAACTTAATTTGTTAGTATTAGTATTTGTTAGTACGTACATCTATGTGCAATTTACCAACTTTTTGGCATATTCCATATTGTGTGTAATAGAGAAAGCTATTACAAACAATGTGGAATACGCCATAGTGTACTTTTTGTCGTTCCCACACTGTGCAATATTTTGAATTTTTAGTACAATTTAGTACGAATTTTTCATAAACCCAGACTTATCACACGTCTAACCTACATGCGTTGTCTGGGCGTTGATGTTCATCACCGTCACTTATAACACAATTATATACACTATATCATTATAATATAGTACTTTGTAATAAAAAAAACTATATACTAAGTTTCAGACTTATATTTTCACCGGTTCCATTGTAATTTTTATTTAGTACTTTTTATCACCACTTTTGTACTAATTTCCAATTTATGAATAGCATTTTATTTGTAATAGTTAAAGTTATTACAAAAAGAATATAATATTGTAATATAATATTTATACCTTTTATACCCTCCACCATAGTATGGAGGGTATATTAATTTTGTCATTCCGTTTGTAACTCATCGAAATATTCATTTCCGTCCCTATAAAGTATATATTCTTGATCAGGGTAAAATTCTAAGACGATCTAACCATGTCCGTCCGTCTGTTGTAATCACGCTATCTTCTGAAGGTGCTGTAATTTTGCATAGGGTTGTCTTTTGTCTGCAGGCAGGTCAAGTTCGGAGATGGGATATATCGGTCCACGTTTAGGCATAGCTCCCATATAAGGGTACCCCCAAATTTTCGGTATTTTGGGGTTCTTGACCGTGTTTTTCAACCAAATTCGCTGAAATTTGGTACGTTGGGTTCTTATTGGGTACTAAATGTCTCCACAAAAAATTACGAGTAAGGGTCCACTTTTTCTGGTAGCCGCCATATAACGGCACCTCCTAATTTTCAGTATTTTGGGGGTTTTGATCGTATTTTTCCACCGAATAGGCTGTAATTTAGTATTTTGAGTTCTTAATAGATACCAAATTTCTCCAGAAAAAATTATGAATATAGGTCCATTTTTTCGGGTAGCCCCCATATAAGGGTATACCCAATATTCGGTATTTTGGGGTTCTTGAGCGCGTTTTTCAACCGAATTCGCTGCAATTTGGTATTTTGTAGTCGTATATGGTAACAAATCTACCTACTAAAAATTATTTATATTCGCCCCCTTTTTGGGGTAGTCCCCTTGTTTAAATTAATTTCAAAAAATTATTTTCCACTATTCTATTCTATTTAATAGCTTAAGCTACATACCAAGTTTCAGATATAATATTTAGTAATATAAAATGTAGTACTTTTAGTACTAATTTTTAAAATTTTTTCACACATGCCACTTCGCTTATAAAAACAAAGCTGCATACCAAATTTCGGAGTTTCACTTTTATCCGTGTAATACAGTTTTTTGTGCGAAACCGCGCCTTATCACACGTGTTGTGTATTTTGGAATAGAAATTAGCACGCGTTGAATAAGATTTAATTCAATATTCTTTATTAAAAATAATTATCACAACAAAGTTAATATAAAATATAAAAAATGGAGATCGAACGTTTTGTACTGGTTGATAGTTAGAATGACAGTGCTTTATGCTAACACAACTAGAATATAAAAAGCTGTTACTTGTAATGTAACGAATATAATTTAGTACCATAGATACATTTGTATACATTAGGGAAAATTTAACATTTCAGGGTTGCCATCAAATAATAATATATACATAATGAAAAACACCACAATCTCCCAGGCTAATATTGGACATGGTCTGAAAAATGAACAGGAGGTCTTCTTCTTCGACTTGAGCGCCTTAATGCTGTTGGTGTTTCTGGTGTTGAAGTTTGCGGTTCCGTAACGACTGGAATGTTGACTGGATTCGAAACTGTGTGTTCAATTCTGATTTCATCAAAAGCTGGATTTGTTTTTGGTTCAACGTCCTCAGCGAATGTAACCGATTTTTGTGGTTTTGCAACGTCAGATTTGTACAGTTGGTTAATGTGACGTTTCAGCTCGTAACCATTATCAAGCTTAATTTGATAGTGTAGATTTCCAAATTTGCGAATCACCACTCCAAACTTCCACGTAGGCTTGTTTTTGTCGTACCAACGGACTTGTACTCTCTCTCCCAGGCTTAATTGGCGTACTTTAAACTGCATTGCAAACTCTGAAAACTGCTTCATTGGGCGAATCGTATCCAATTTAATTCTTAAAATACGACCAAGATACATTTCAGCTGGGCTCTTTCCGTTTGTTAATGGTGTTGCTCTGTATCGTAAAACAATTTGTTGTACTTTTTCAAAAATGTTTCCTTTTTCTTCTTCCATTGCTTTAAGCTTGCACTTCAATGTTTGAATGTACCTTTCGGCTAAACCATTTGTCGCTGGATGACCTGGGGCAATAAACTTTTGAAATATTCCGTTTTCCATACAAAAATGTTTAAAAAGACTACTTTGGAAAATTGTAGCGTTGTCGGATACCAAAATTTGTGGAAGACCCTGAATAGAAAAAATGTTTTGAAGAAGAAGTATAGTTTTTTCAGTGGTTGGGGCCTCTCGAATTACTCTAACTTCTGGCCATTTTGATTTTGCGTCCACCAACACGAAAAAATAATGATTTTGAAAAGGTCCCGCATAGTCAATGTGGACTCTTTGAAAATTTTCATTCGGTTCTTCCCATTGATGTGTAATAACTTTAGCAGGATTTTTCCTCACTTGTGCACAATTTTGGCATGCTCTTACCATATGTTCAATATCAGCATCAATGTTTTTCCAATAGCAAAATCTTCGTGCCAGCTGCTTCATTTTGACTACGCCTATGTGTGTATGATGTAGTTCCTTGAGGATATATGGACGTAGACTTAGAGGGATGACCACACGATCGCCACGAAATATAACTCCATCTTGCAAAGAATAGCATGGATCCAAGTTTTTTCCGCTCAGAAGGTCTATTTTCAATGTGGCCAAATCGGGATCGTTTTCTGTCACCTCTGCTATTGTTACAGCAGTAACGGATGAGGAAGAAATTTGATTGATGATTTGATCTTGAATGTTTTTGACTTCTTCGTCCAAAAAATGATTGAATTTGTTATTTGCTTCCATTGGAGCTCTGGACAAGCAATCAGCATTTGAATTATCGACGCCTCTGCGATGGACAACTTTATAATTAAAATTTTGTAGAAAAGACGCATACCTGAGTAGTCTTGCTGACGTCATTGCTGGGGTTTTTGCACTTTGGTGAAAAATTCTAGAAAGTGGACGGTTGTCCGTTATAAGTGTAAACTCTCTTCCCATTAAATATGTAAAAAATTTGTCAACAGCATACACAATTGCCAAAGCTTCACGATCCAATTGACTGTAATTTTGTTCGGCCTTTGTTAAGGCTCTGGATGCAAATGCTACGGGGCGTTCTACTCCGTTTATTATGTGAGATAAAATAGCACCAATACCTGTGGGACTTGCGTCACAAGCCAAGGTCACAGGCAAGATCTCGTTGTAGGGTGTAAGTACCCTATCAGCAACGATTTCTTCTTTTAAATTTTTGAAGGCGTTTTCACAATTTGATGTCCACACAAACTTTTTACCATCTTCCAGCAGCTGTCGTAACGGATACGTTAAAGTTGAAGCATTCGGAATGAATCTTGAATAATATGTAATCATACCAAGAAATGTTCGCACCTCGTTAACGTTTTGTGGTCTTGGCAAATTGATTACGGCTTCGATTTTACTTGGGCACTTTGATATTGTATTGTGGCTGACAATATAGCCTAAATATTGCAGATCAGTTTTGAAAAATTCGCACTTATTTTTGTTGACGTGTAGTTGATTGGCTTGTAAAACTTCCAAACATTTGATTAATCTTTCCTCGCATTGTTTTATAGTGCCACCATGTATAATAATGTCGTCGAAATAAGAAATTGTACCATCTAGGCCTTGTAATATTTGATCTAAAATCCGATTGAATTCACTTGGTGCGGTTTTAATACCAAAAGAGAGTCTATTCATTCGATAAACACCTCGATGCGTCGAAATTGTTTGAATATCTCTGCTCTCTTCATCCACTCTTACATGTAGGTATGCCTTGTATAGGTCCAGTTTACAAAAATATTTTGAATTTTTAAGTGTGTTGAAAATTTCATCAATTCTTTTGATTGGATAATGTGCAGGTTCAAGTTGTGGATTCACACCAATTTTGTAATCTACACACAAACGTACATTTCCATCTGGCTTAGGAATAACGACCAACGGCGACCCCCAGTTGCTGGTATTTATTTTTGAAATTATGCCATCTTGCTCTAAACTGTCCAATTCACGTTCCACCTTTTCTCGCAGTGCAAAAGGAACTTGCCTCTCGCGAACAAACATCCGTTTCGCACCTTTTTGCAGTTTCAAACAGCACATAGCATCAGGAATACAACCAACTTTTTGCATAAAAATGTCTGGGTAATTTTTCAGGATGTCTTCCACCGGTCGCAGCTCGAAAATTGCACCACTATCACCATTTTCACCATCACAATCGACATCGTTTAGATTTATGTTTAAATGTCGTATCCAAACTCTGCCCAGCAGCGCTGAATGTTTTGAATTCACAATATACATTTCTTCTGTTGATGTTTTGTTTTTGTACTTCACTTGCACATCAACAACGCCAACTGGAACAAACACATCTCCGGTATATAACCGAAATGCCATATCAGCTTTCCTCACAGGATTATTTAGTTGTAATTTGTTATATTCGTTTTGGGGAATTAACGTAAAACCGGCACCAGAATCAATTTCGAACATTTGCACTCTTCCTTCTATTTGCACTTTTGCATAAAATTTGTGTGTATCTCTTTTTGACATTTGTTGATCGTTTTGGTAAATATCGATAACTTTGTTTATACCAAAATAATCGTTGATGGGGTATGTTCCGTGAGTGTCATATGATTGGTTGATGGGGTATGTTCCGTGAGAGCCACTTGAATAGTTGATGGGGTACGTTCCGTGAGTGTCACTTGAATGTGTTTGAGGATCACAAAGTTGATTACACTGATCGACTGCGTTTGTTTGTTTACCTTTTGCTATTCTCTTTTCCTTCATTTTCGCCTGTATGCAAACTTGTTGTACATGACCGCTTCTACCACACACACGGCACTTTAGTGTTGCTTTATTTATTCTGCATTCATTTGCAATATGATTTGTCCGTCCGCAGCGAAGACACATACCTTCAAGTCCTAACTGGGAATAATTTATTCTTGTTGATGATTTTGAACGGTGTTGACTGCGACTTCGATTGTTTTGTCGGCTTTGATGAATCCGGTTGATTTCTGTTGATGATGTTGATGTATTATGGGAAATCGCCTGGCTGTCAAGCTTTGCCGCTTCAAGTGTTGTTGCTTTTTCTATTATTTGTTTAAACGTTGCATTGGGTGTTTGTAGTAGTTGTTCACGTATGTTTGTGTCTCGCAAGCCTCTTATGAACTGAGAGCGCAGAAATATCTCTGCTACTGATTTTTTGCATTCGCACTCAAACATACAAGAACTTGAACGTTGTTGTAGAACTGCTACAAATTCAGATATGCTTTGATTTTCATTTTGAATTTCACAAAGGAATTTATGTTGTTCAACCAAGATATTCTTTTTCGGGCAAAAATGAGTGCTAAGAAGTTGAATTATCTCATCATAATTCAATTCACATATCTTCCTTGGGGCTGCTAATGTTGTTAGGGTTGAATAAGTTGACCCAATGTACTGCAACAACAAATTTGCACTTGTTATTTTATCATCGAATACACCTTTTAATTGTAGGTGCAATTCTAGACGTTCTTTATAAATTTTAAAACTTTCCTTTTTAGGATCAAATTGGTCGAAGTTTGTAATTATGTTTACACTGGTAGATGTAGTTGCAGACGAAGCTTGGTTCTTCATTGCTGTTGCCATTGTTGTAATGGCTTCTAGAAGTTGCGCCAATTGAGCTGACTCCATTTTATGTTGAAATGTTGAACAATTTTATTGAATTTATGCACAAAATCTTATTCACAATTTTTTGAAATTGAGTTTATACTCGTCGCCAATCTTTGTTGTGTATTTTGGAATAGAAATTAGCACGCGTTGAATAAGATTTAATTCAATATTCTTTATTAAAAATAATTATCACAACAAAGTTAATATAAAATATAAAAAATGGAGATCGAACGTTTTGTACTGGTTGATAGTTAGAATGACAGTGCTTTATGCTAACACAACTAGAATATAAAAAGCTGTTACTTGTAATGTAACGAATATAATTTAGTACCATAGATACATTTGTATACATTAGGGAAAATTTAACATTTCAGGGTTGCCATCAAATAATAATATATACATAATGAAAAACACCACAACACGCCTACCCCCAAAACCCCGACCTACATGCCAAATTTCTAGTTTCTACCGTTAGCCGTTTGGTTTGGGCGTAGATGATCAGTCAGTCTCTTATAACGCAACTCTTTTATATATATATTATATATAGATTATGTACTGTGCAAAATATTATTATAAAAATTCGTTCTATAAGGATACACAAGTACTAAAACGTACTATTTTACTATTAGTATTAAATACCCGAAGTTTTTGTCCTTTCAAAAAAACTATTATGGCACTATTTGCATCGGTCCATCGGGAGGATCGAGAAATAGTTCACTAAAATTTAAATTAGGAAGTTATACCCGTTTTAATAGAATTCGAGCATCAGCACTTCTTAAACCTATCATTATTCGACGGGTTTTCTAATTTATACTGAAGTCCAAAAGTATGTAGATTCTATTTTAATTTTTAAGTGTTATATATAAATACTTAGAAATACATAAATCCATATTAAGTTATATTCTGTAGCTAAATTAGTAGTTATTTATTTTAGGTTTTGGAAAGATCCGCTAAGAGAGGTAGGGGGCAAGTGTTAGTCGCATTTATCCGATACCACATATAAAAGTGAATATATTGATAAACAAACTATAAACCAGCAATATAAAAATATAGCCAATGCATAAACATAATATTAGTTTTGAACATGTGACTATAAAATCCAATATAAAATCAAATACCGAATATAATCTCCAATACCAAAAGCTAAAATTAAATTTGTCCAGCTAAATAGAAATTTGTAGGCCACTGGAAAAATGGGTAAATAGTTTTTTGTTTTCTTTGACAAATTATGTTCGTCATCACTGAATGTAAATTTTAAATTCCATTGCATAAACCATTCCATTTGCGTAAACTCGAAATATTCCCGTTTTGGGAAACATAGGCCCTTCGATGCACCATTTACAAAAAAAAATCGAACGAAAATATATATAAGACATACATATATCAACATTGATTCGATTTCCACAAACCTTGTCAGACATAATTTTTTCCTCCATTGCATTCGCTATGCAAAATTTTGCTCAATCGGACAAATATGGGGAGTTAGATGCATAACACAAAATCGGACGAAACTATATATCTAAATCTGAAAACTATATATCCAATCCAACAAAACTTCGCATATGGACTTGTTTCACGGCGTTGTGCAAAATTTTGTCACAATCCGACCACTATTGGGTTTTGGTGCATCATTTACATAAAATTGGACGAAATTATATATGGGAGCTATATCTAAATCTGAACCAATTTTCTGAAATTTTAAATAGGGTTCGTCCTTGGGCCAAATAAGTGAACTGTGCCAAATTTCATCCAAATCGGATCATAAATGCGACCTGTACTTTGTTCACAAAAATACATGGGCGGACAGACTCAGAAAGTTATTCTAAGCATATTCTCTGTTACAAACATATGCACGAACACATAATAGGGTATAAAAAGGGGGTTATATGGGGGCGAAAAGGGGCAAATATTATAAATTTTAAGTAGGGAGATTTGTTACCATATATTACTACAAAATTACAGCGAATCCGGTTGAAAATCCGCTTAAGAACCCCAAAATACCGACCACCAAAAGTGGGTAGCAACCTTATATGGGGGCTATTCGAAAAAATTTACCTAAATTCGTAATTTTTTGTGGAGAGTTTTGGTGTCTATTAAGAACTCAAAATACTAAATTACAGCCAAGAGCCAAAAATAGATCAAAACCCTCCAAAATCCTGAAAATTAGTGGTACCGCTATATGGGGGCTACCAAAAAAAATGGACCGATAAAGAACCCAATGTACCAAATTTCAGCGAATTCGGTTGAAAAACGCGCTTAAGGGGACCTCCCCGATTTTCGATATTAAATCTTCAAGATTTTTAATTGGGCTGGCAAATGAATACCAATGCATTTTAAGGCTAGTAACTTTACATATGTATAATTGAAGATTGCAATGAGAAGAAAAATAGTTTGAAAAATTAGGTTGTTGTTGTTTTTAGTGATTAAAGAAAAGTGGCGGACATGATAACTCCTCACTGGAACGTCGGAATCCGCAAATTACAACGGTACATGTCTGGCTCTCGTATGAACCATTGGAATTTTCGGTTTCCGATGTTCCAGTGAGGAGTTATCATGCCCGCCATCAAAAATAAGGACTTCTCTTTAATTACAAAAAACAATAACAAACCAACAACAACAATTTTTTGTAAATTATTTTTCTCCCTTTTTAAATCTTCAAATATATATGTGCAAAGTTACAAACCTTAACAAGCATTGGTATTGATTTACCTACCCATTGAAAATCTTGAAAAATGAAAATCGTGAATGGGGGGGGTGGTTCCCTTAAAGTTTGAGAATCACTATTGCCGTCACTTGATGCTGACACAATAAGTTGGCTATATCTTAAAAAGTTCCTGAGATTTTCACTTGAAATTTTGAATTAGTATAGAATCGAATTAATTAATATCGAAAATTATGGGAGCTTGGCTAAACGTGCACAGATATATCCAATCTTCGAACTTGTCTGCAGATAAAAGACAACCCTATGCAAAATTTCAGCACCCTATCTCAATTTCTTCAGAAGATAGCGTGATTACAACAAACCGACGGACATGTATAGATCATCTTAGAATTTTACCCTGATCAAGATCAAGAGTCGGAATTGAATATTTCGATGAGTTACAAACGGAATGACAAAATTAAGATACCCACCGTACTATGGTGGAGGGTACAAAAAGCTACAACAATAAATACACGTTGCCACCGAGGTAGATCGCACAAAAAAATAAAATTTATAATTAATTAATTTGATCCTGTATTGTTTTGTTCGACCTTTTGATGATTATGATAATAAAACAATATATTTGTTCGAGGATGCAATTTAAATCAATTGCGAAATATCGAACGTAAAAAATAAATAAAAAAAACCTAGACCTCAAGCTAAAACAAATATATTGTTTTATTATTAATTAAAATTTAAACTCATTGTACTTTTGTATTTCCGATACACAGATTATAAATCATCCGCCATATGATGTTTATATATTTAATGGGGACTTTCAGCCTTGATTTACAATTAGAGATTTATTTTCCGCGCTGTACATAAATAATGCATGGCTTAGCAATATAGAAAAATTGTGACATTTAGTAATGAAAACTCGCGGAGAGTCGCGAGATTTCACTCATAAAAGTTTTAATTTAGCATGGAAAGCCTTGAGGGAAACTTATGACAACGGCCCTATTCTCGTAAAGTTCCAAATCAATTCTCTTTTTTCAAATTCCGGTCTTAGAAACCAAAACTAGTTCAGATTTGAAAAATTTCACACTTTTTTAACAGTCCACGTTTTCCCCACCAAAACATTGATTCATTTGTCCCAGAAAAAATCATCACCTACGTAGTCTCTGTTTTTTCCAATTTTTAAACAAACTGCTGTGTCAATCGCCTCTCCCGGCGTCATCGTGTAAAATTTGTATTCACATTTTTTCGCTATTGTAGTGTATGTAACAGACGACATGTCACGTTATTGCATGGAGAATTAAACACTTCTATTTCTACTCTCTTGGCTACGCAGTTGAAAATTCAAGATATAGCTCCCAACATCCGGTCGTAACGCACAGGAATTTTGTTTCCAACTAGAATAGAATAGAGCTACGCAGTTGAAAATTCAAGATATAGCTCCCAACATCCGGTCGTAACGCACAGGAATTTTGTTTCCAACTAGAATAGAATAGAGCTAATGAAACAATTACTTACAATTTTAAATTTTAGCGTGTATATTTGATACCTAGGATATGAGGCATTTAACGATTATGTCGTCAAACTTTAAGGTATGTTTCTCTGACCGATGATATCTATCTCACACATTTATGCTTGTGAGTGAGTATTTGGTAAAAACCTCACCTAGCTTGGTTGCCGGAATTAGCCCGCAGACTTTTCTCTCTACCCAAAAATTAAAACACCGATGAAAAACCGAAACATAAGCTATTTTAAAAATAGCTAATAAAATTCAGAATGCCACATTACCGTCACTTTTGTGAGACAATGCGTCGTAAACCTTCGAAATGCCAAAAAGTGGGAGGGACAATTCTAAAGGGACTATATCAAAACAACTACCTATATTTTGTTTTGTGCATAGAAGGAATGTCTAATTACAGCATTTTCGGTTGGTTAATGCGGCCAATACCTTAAAAATGCAGAAAATTAATAAATAAGAAATGGCTAAAACTGACATATTAATAAATTCTAAACTCTGGTCACAACATATTAATCACTTCGATATATTTTAATGTTTTTTCTTTCCAGAACCACCGGAAAAGGTTGTAATATGGGATGATTCTGGAAATGAACTTTCAACAGTCGTTGGACCTTGTGCCGAAGGAGATATTATTTCACTGAAATGTGCTGTCTATGGAGGTACATTTATTTATTATAAATATTGTAAAGATTTTTTTAGAACACATAATTATTTGAAAGTATAGAAATTGGTAGAAGGCAATTATTTTTACTTCCTTAAGTTAAAGCAACCAAATATTAAGCAATGTGAAACAGTACGAGACGAATACGACTTTGTCGTACGATTAAGAAAATTAATTATGTGGCGTCGCAAATAGAGTCAAATTGTAAAAATACAAAATTATGAATTTTAAACATATACCATTTATTGGAGACGTTTTGAAGTCGAAATTCCGATTATCAATTGACAACATGGGCATTTCTTTAAAAGCAAAGCTCTACACAGAAAAAAATGCATGTATTATGTAAATAGTGTTGAGAAAGTGTTGCCAATTTCCTGATTTCTGCATTTTACACGAGATTACTGTGACAAAAGTGTACGACTCGGCATAAAGTGTTCTTTTGTAAATTACCTTAAATATGATGTGAAGGAATGCTGGTTAGATATCAGCATAAATATTGTTGGTATACTCTATGTCTATTATTAATTTAATAATAACAATATTTTAAAGTTTGTCTTAAAAAAAAAAATTATTTTAAAATGAAGAATTTCATGGAAAAAAAAGAAAATTATACTTAATTTTTAGTTATTTCAAAAAATATATAAACAATTATTTCGGTTTTTATTTGTTATTCGATGCCTTAAATAAATTCACCATGATTACGATTTTGAATGAATTGAAGAGGATGGACCGAAAATGGGGTCAAATTAAAAAAATTAATTAATCAAATTATTTTTTAATACGTTTTGTAGAACTATGGCCACTGATTACAAATGTGAAACCAGATTTTATAAAGAAAATAAAATTAATCGAAAATTAATCAAACTTAAGAAAAAATTATATATTTTATTTCCTATGATTATTAATACGAAAAAAGCATAAAGGCTTAAAAATATGGCACACCCCTACTAAATTTGAAATATCGACGATTTAGTTGAAAAGCGTGAAAAAATCCCCAAAAACAGGGGGATCCGTTTGTATGGGCCTACCGGGACCCTCAAGTCAATATTGATAAGTTTTGGTACGAAGATTTCACACCCAATGATAATTGAAAATGCTGAATTACAGGCAATTTGTTTGGAAAACGCACAAAAAATCCCCAAAAATCAAAATTAGGGTATAACCTTATATGGGAGCTACCCCAAATATTGGTCCACTAATTGATCATTTTTGGTAAGAATATGTGCTGCATAATGCGAGCCCAAAATACCAAATTACAGCCAATTTGGTTGAAGTTGAGATTAAATTTATTAAATTTTATCTTCAGCATGCTATGTTATTAATTGTAAGTTTTAATTTTTTATTAACTTTTTACATTGCTATTTTTAAGGACTATTTCTAAAATATTGGCAATAACTCTTAATTTTATGAACGCAAAATTCTGGGTAGAGAACATATTAAGGCGTCTATTGGTGGTGTTTAAGTTTGATACATTGGCCTACAACTTCCTGAGCTCAGTCGATCACGGATGCTGATTGACAGCTCGGGTATTGCCTCTGCACGTTCCCTCTGCGGACACCGCATAGCGTATATACCAAAGGGCAACGGTTGTTGTTGGTTTGCTCCCCTTGCTCGACACTCTCTCACTGGAATATGTGTATGTAGTTGTAGCTGCACAAATACAAAGATCATTAAAATCCAACGATCCTCTGCGATCATTAAGATCCTCTGCGATCCACGTGAACCTCTGCGTTCACATGCTAACCAACCTTTGTTGAGCTAACGTCTACGCGTTAGCACTAACAGGCCTCTGACGCCACCACACCAAATTACATAAGGTAATTTATTTGTTTGTTTACGAAAAGAATAATCTCCAATAAAGCCATAGAATTAGAATATTAACTAATTATCTCTTGTGTTTTATTTCTTGTAATTTCTTCTCTTTTCTATATTTACACCACACGCGCGTATCACCATTAACTGTCTGGGAGCTCTCGTTGTTGTTTCACCCCGCTCCCTCGAGTTAATTATTTGCACACCCCACCACATCACGGCGAGGAGTTGAGCAAGTCCCTCGCCTAAACATTTGGTCGCATCGAGCCGAATTGAAGCCAGTCACCTTGTTGTTTTTGTTGCTGACGGAGAAATTATTATTTTGAATCATCTCTCATCACCACATCAACAAATCACCATACTAACACCAGGTACGTAAACTCAGATTTCGTTAAAAGTGAGCTACCGGGAGTGTTAGTCTTTCTTGTTTGTTTGCCAATCTTTATCGAAATTTAATTGGCATTGGTCGGCTTCCAGTTATCCCTACGCGTGTGCTTTCAATCGTTCACCTATTCACCAAAAATACAGTCCACATTTGTTTCTAGTGTAGTGATCATATAAAGCATCGTTGATCGCTGGAGAACAAATCCGTGTTGTTGCTGTTTGTTTGCTCTAAATTTCCTATTTTATTCTCACCATAGCAACACACATCACCCGTTCTCATTTCTTGTACAATTTAAGTCGTTTTAGTCGACTTACACTACCACTCCTTTTTTAATACATACTTTCTCCCATACAAAATATTTGCATTTTATCGCCTTGTACTGATCACCCTACGTCGCGTTGATCATACAAAAACATTCGGTGTTGTTGTTACCACCACTCGTCGTCTTATATTTGTTCATCGATTCTCATTTAAAAATCCTTCAGTGAGAATTAGAAATAATATTGCAATAACAACACATAGTATTTCCATTCGACTCTCTACGGTTAAATTACTAATCATCACAACTCCACATATTGTCTGTTTGGTTTACTTGTTGTTCTTTACCCTCAACAACCAAACATATTCGTTTTTTTCTCGATTTAACATATTGTACTAACAACAAACATCACCTCTCCCTATATTGTTCGTTTGAATTATTTGTTGTTTTTTTTTCTCAAACGAATTCGTCTTGTTGTTATCCCCCTCCTTTGTTCTCCAAGTAGAGAAATTACATTGTAATATTTGCAATATCAACATAAAAAACTCTTCTCCTCCTATTTTTCGTTTGGTTTATTTGTTGTTGTATTATTCCCCAACCAAACGATTCTTTGCTGTTGTTATTCTTTTATTCTAAATTTGCATTACCGAATATACAATAACAACAATCACCCTAACCGTCCATGATCTTGTTGTTTGGTTTCTTTGTTGTATAGATCCATCACCAACCAAACATTCTTCTGTTGTTGTTATTGTTCTCACGTTGGTCAGTTCTCACTGCAGAATTTGCATTGTCATTTTGCAGTAACAACACACTTGTATTCCACGCGCCTTTTTCTAGCGTCACCTTGGTATAACAGAAAATATACCAACAACTGTTGTCGACTCCAACTCTCACTGTTGGATCGTTTCTAGCGTCGTGTGTTGTGTGAGTGCGTACCTGTTTACGCATAGACATTTCGCTGCTAGCGTCGCTTGTGTTTTATTCTGTTTTGTGTGATATTCGTTATTCACCACACTACAGCACAGTGGTACCAAGCGGCAAAATTGTGAATTTTCAAAAACAATTATATTAAAAAATATTTTTTGAGTTCTTTTTGAATAAATACTGATTGGTAGTAGTGTTTTTGATATTTTTGGACAAATTCACCCTACATTCGGTAGCTATTGCATACAATTGAAGCATAAAAAGTGCTTGTAAAAAATATTAATTTTTTGAATATTTCTCCCTTTTTTTGTTGTGGTTTTCAATTCAGAGCATTGCACATTAGTCCTTTGGAAGGCTTTCAGCAATTTTTGGTCTTTTGCACCCTACACTTGGTAATTTCGTACATTATTCGAAGTAAGGAAATACTCGTTTTTCCTATTAGTTTGGCAAATTTTATTCATTGTAGTCGTGTTTTACTCCACAACTTTGTATATTTGAAATCTTGTTGTAGAATTATCTACATATTTTGGACATTTGCACCCTACAATCGGTTGTGGTTACATATACCCAAGCAAAATTACTTGCTAAAAATATTGTTTTGTGACAATTAAATCTATTGTGGTTGTGTTTCAACACATTAATTTTGCTCAGGGGATATATTCTTGTTTTCTTTACTTTATTGTTTGCATTCACCTCTTCAACTACACCCTACAATTGGTAGAATTGGTTTATTTTGAGGAAATTTGAAAAAAATACTTGTTTTTTTTTTGGTCTTTTTAAAGTAGATTGGCATCGTGAAGAAATTCTTCAAAATTGTCTTCACTTTGTACTACTTTAATATAGACATTTGCATTTTGGATTTTGTCCATATTTTGGAGTTTTTGTTGAAATATCGTTTGAGCTATAGCAACATTGGTTGTCATTAAATTATTATTTCCCCATACTTTGTTGTTTATACAGGAGTTTTTGTATTTCGGCATTATTATATACTATCTACTGTGTCTCCCCTCTCTACCATACATAATGTCGATAACTCCTCTCACCCGCTTCAATAGAGCCACTGGCATTGTCCTAAAAAGTGTGGAATTCTTTGAGCGAATTCCAGAATCCCAGTATACTGTATACAACCTCGAAATTCGCAATACAGAAATTCGAGAGTTATGGGACAAAGTAAAGTGCACCTATGAGGAGTGCAAAACATTCCTGGCGACATCTCAGACTGCACAGGTTGATAATATTGATGTCGTCGAAGAAAAATATAATACTGCATTTATTGCATATTCTTGGTGTCTATCCACAATAAATCGGCATCTCAATCACCTTCAAAGTCTTGCAAGTAATTGTTCCCCTGCTATAGCTCCACCAGTTACACAATCTCCTCCAGTTTCACCATCTCCATCAAATTGTCACAATTATATGCCACCTATCACCTTGTCTCCACCTTCAACTTCGAATACTGTGAAGTCCACCACTCCTATAGTTGCTTGTGAATTGCAAAATTCTTCCACCACCAATAGCTACACCAATCCACCTGTCGATAATCATAGTCTTGTTGTTCCACCTATCGACATTGAAGTTTTTTCTGGTGATTTTATATCTTGGCCCACCTTTCGCGATCTTTTCATCACCATATTTGTAAATAATTCTCAAATATCAGACATTGAACGTCTCTGTCATCTAATACAGAAGACCACCGGTGAGGCTCGTGAAATCGTTTCCCGATTTCCACTCACCAATTCTAGTTTCCCTTTAGCGTGGAAAGCTTTGTCTGATACGTATGACAATAAACGAATTGTGGTAAATTGTCATCTCAAATGTTTGTTTGAAATCCCCTCCTTAGACAGTGAAACTATTTCTGGCCTTAAAACTATCCAACGTGGGATAAATAGTTGCCTTGCTGCAATGTCAGTCTACGACGTCACCACGGATCATTGGGATCCGATTGTTGTTTACATTTGTTTGCAGCGTTTGCCAAAATTGACTTTGACTCTTTGGGAGCAAAGTATAAAAACTAAATCGTCGTTGTCCTCTTGGGTAGAATTAGATGCTTTCCTCACAGAGAGGATACAAACATTGACTAGTTTAGAGCACGTCCTACCCTCCAAAAGTAAGTTGTTGTTGCCAAAGAAAATGCATTCTCAAATCTCCTCTAAGAAGTTGCCACCTTGTAATATCACTACACCTCATTCCCCCAATAAATTGTTGTCGGCACATCACGCAAAATGTGTTACCCCACCTCGAGCTATAAATTCATCCTCCACAACTTCTTGCTCCATTTGTCCTAACCAGAGCCATCATCTTCGACTCTGCCCCCAGTTTCTAAAACTTTCGTTTGAGGACAAATTCTCAATTGTTAAGAAAAATAAATGTTGCGTAAATTGTTTATCTCGTGGTCATGCAGTTAAAACCTGCAATAGTAAACATAATTGCACTACTTGCAAGCAAAGGCACCACAGCCTTCTTCACCGTCCACCAATTAATAAGGTTGTTGCTCCCTCCAAGTCACCTCCGGCTTTTACAAATGTCAAAAGTCGAGGACAGACTTCTTTGCCTCGTTCTTCGGAAAAACCTTCTGCGGCTTTTATTAAAGTCAAAAGCCGAGTATATAATTTGTCGCACCCTTCTTCGGATAAAAAAGTTGCTCAACCGCCGATACCTATCACCGCCCAAGATAGTAATGTGCTCTTGGGAACGGCTGTTGTTAATATTGTTCATAATGGTAAAACGCATCCTGCTCGTGCCATTATAGATCCATCTTCTCAGGCATCTATTGTTAGCAATAAACTAAAAAATGCACTTGGCATTTCGGTTAACTCGAAGAAAGACTGCAAATCTTCAGCACCAAGAGAAGTTTGTTCTCTTAAGTTGTCATCCCCTAAAAATTCGTCCAGAATTATTGAAACAAAAGCATTAGTTCGGCCTAGTGTTAAGGGGAAATTGTTTTCACCTCCACCTATTTCAACGTTGAAATCTAAAATTCCTTTAGATTTAGCTGATACCTTTGATGGCAGCCCAATAGATTTGCTACTTGGCGCTGATTTGTACCCCCAAATATTGGAAGCTGAACCCCCAAAAATTGTTTTGAATTCGTTGTTGGCCCAAAAGTCTATTTTCGGGTACTTAATCACCGGTTCGCTTCCTCCCCTTACTACCAACTGATATCGCATGAAATTGAAATCGGCCATCTTAGTAAATGCAAATATCGTTTTGAACATAGACATCGCGTATTTACTATACATATCGCTAATTTAGTAACTGGTAACTTTTAACAGCTCACTTGAAATCTGAATTTACGTTCAATTAGAGATTTAACTAACCCATATTCCACTTTATTTGCTACTTAGTCGGTCGTAGCAAGGGGGCCGGAATGTTTAAGTTTGATACATTGGCCTACAACTTCCTGAGCTCAGTCGATCACGGATGCTGATTGACAGCTCGGGTATTGCCTCTGCACGTTCCCTCTGCGGACACCGCATAGCGTATATACCAAAGGGCAACGGTTGTTGTTGGTTTGCTCCCCTTGCTCGACACTCTCTCACTGGAATATGTGTATGTAGTTGTAGCTGCACAAATACAAAGATCATTAAAATCCAACGATCCTCTGCGATCATTAAGATCCTCTGCGATCCACGTGAACCTCTGC
The DNA here is from genome assembly GCF_032173495.1 of Musca vetustissima. Classification (NCBI taxonomy): domain Eukaryota; kingdom Metazoa; phylum Arthropoda; class Insecta; order Diptera; family Muscidae; genus Musca; species Musca vetustissima. The sequence goes on from NW_026881776.1 coordinate 26,717, forward strand.
GTTCACTTGCTAACCAACCTTTGTTGAGCTAACGTCTACGCGTTAGCACTAACAGGCCTCTGACGCCACCACACCAAATTACATAAGGTAATTTATTTGTTTGTTTACGAAAAGAATAATCTCCAATAAAGCCATAGAATTAGAATATTAACTAATTATCTCTTGTGTTTTATTTCTTGTAATTTCTTCTCTTTTCTATATTTACACCACACGCGCGTATCACCATTAACTGTCTGGGAGCTCTCGTTGTTGTTTCACCCCGCTCCCTCGAGTTAATTATTTGCACACCCCACCACATCACGGCGAGGAGTTGAGCAAGTCCCTCGCCTAAACAGGTGGTATAACCATTAAAATATCCTCTCGCACTGCTTGGCAACTAGGTTTTGGAAAAAATCATAATTATGAGGTTTATGAACGAAATGTTTGATGATTATCTCCTAATTACTAATACTTTTCATTTTGTTATAACCACCAGTTCCATTTCTTTAATTGATCGTCATTTCATGTAAATATTTTATACATCTCAAGGTTTTCAAATATAAATTGTATACAAAAAATATGAAATTTTGACTTTGGCCTCATATCATTTGCAAAACGCGACCCACAATGATAAAACATTTTACTTGTGGAAAGCTCAAAGTCCCAAGATTTGAAATATATAACGCATTGTCCTCTCTACCTGTAATGGTAATTTTGCGACTAAATCGCGTAAACCACAAAATTCCATATGGTCACATTTAATCATGTACACTGACTTACACTTTATTTATTTTCAATAATAAATGCAAAGCCAATACTTCAACTTTATAAAGTTGCTGCAATAGTTCAATGAACCACTCTGGTCAATGCACTAAAAAATTGTAATCTTAATTGTAAACAATTCTATCAATAAATTGTCAGAAATTCAAACCTCTTAACTGTGTTAGCTTCTCGACAATATCTCCGCTGTAACCAAGTTCAAGTGCTTCACGCAAATTCATTGGAGGCAGAACAGTACATTCAATGCACATTTGGTGACCCCAAGTTCTTCTTGTAGAAAATAAAAACACGCATCCTCGCAAATTACGTCAGATTATGCAACCTTGGACAGGATTAAGCGGTCGATAACAGGATTAAGCGGATATTTGTTCACATAGCAAATAAGCATATGGGGAATTACAAAATTCTATTAACACTAGAATGTCGAAGGCGGTCATTTTGACCGCTTTCCAATTTCAAGTACAAAAGCAACTGTGCATTTAATGATACTTTTTTTTTAAATTTGGTGAATTTTTTATAATAAATGTAATTCTGTGAGGTACAAAAAGTCAACAAATTTTTAAAAAAGGGTCATTAAATGCACAGTTGCTTTTGTACTTGAAATTGGAAAGCGGTCAAAATGACCGCCTTCGGCGTTCTAGTGTTAAAATTCCATTAAAAAAATTTGAAAAATGTTTTTGCGATTTTTGGTACATAGGTTAAGAAAAATATGCTGATTCGAAATCTGTTCGCGTTCACGAATTCGATCCGGCACGTAAAAAAACTAAAATCACGCGGGTTTCCACGGAATTTGAATAGACTATCTTAATTTTAGGCAAAAAAAATATGTTTTTTATAAAAATTTACGTACCAAATTTTCGTCTTTGGAACCCAATTGCAAAGAAGCTACGGTGAGCACATTCATGAGATATACACTAAACGAAGCAAAATCACGAGTTCTACAATCCTATAATTAGTTTAGTCCATTATCTGGATGCGCATCCTAATTATAAGAAAAAAACAAAAAACACCGAAAATCCGGCTTCAAAATGGCAGCATCCATTTTGGGTGGATGCAGTGATTATATCGAAAAATAATACATTTGAATCATATGGTCCATGGGGTTCAACACATTTTCACCCATTTTTTACATTACCATCATCACAGCTTCCACGCAACTTATTATTTATTACCAATATTTTAAGATATTGACAAGAACACTTCATTTTATAGAAATGAATTTAAATTATATGCAATATGTTCATATTTCGCGAGTTACAAGCTTGCACAACTCAGTTTCAAGGAATTTAAAAGATTTTTGTAATTTCCCATATACATTTAGGTCCTGCAAATTATCAGGATCAACCAGAAAATCAATCAATCAATCACGGGATAATCCGTACATCGTGATAGTTTGAGGCTATGACAGAAGAAAAAGTATCAGTATAAACATATTGCTCAATCCCAACGCCGAACGAGCGATGTCATACAGCGAATCATGAAAAATTATAAGAATTACTCCATGAGCAACGCTCCAGTATGTTGAATAGCGCATGGACGGAATTCGAGTTAATTGGCAACAAAATACGTTGTCTTGAAAATCAATCATTGGACCACGACTATCTTATCAGTCATTAGTACACTGACATAGCGGCGCTCGTGGAAAAATACAGGCAGGAATTTGAGACGGCAATGATGCACACACCGGTCAACCATGAAAAAGGTCCGACCTCAACAAAAACGACCAACCCAATTGCAGAGTATCGACACCAAGAACTGGGCGCCGCTATGTCAAATACAACATAAACAGCCACCACCAAGCGTAGAGCAGACAATGTCTTCACCAACATCTACCTCATAAGCAAGAGCGTCACAAATTTCCTAAAACGTATAATCACAACAGACCCAACAACAACAAACATGAAATTAAAAGAGAAGCTATGGAAACAGATCCTGGAGCTACATTTCTCAATTTGAGAAAATTGTACCAACCCACTCAAAAAAAGGTGTTACAAGATTTTAAATATACAACGGAGATTATTTGAAATGTTGTCGCAGTTGGTAGTCACCAAAAGAAAAAAAATTCCCGCTGTGCAAAAATATGGTGAAGATCAAAAACTCATCCGCGACCTTTCTGATAATTATGAAACAGCCTGGAAGACCGGTACAATAACAACTGCTGGTATCCACACTAATGCAGAAACTAATTGATCAACCGTTATCTGGGACGTCATAAGACTCAATAAAACAAGATGATGCCTGCACGTGTGAACTGCTTATGTACAATATGAACAATTTTGGATATGTAATTTACAACGGAAATCATCAGAAAAAATTAATAACGTTTCGGGTAATTTTATTTCAAAATCTTTTTGAATTTATGGCAATTTTTTAATTGGAATTTGATAAGAATTCTAAACATATTTTAGCAAAAAAAAAAAAAAAAAACAGTAAGGAAAGTAGTAAAGTCGGACGGGGCCGACTATATGATACCCTTCACCAGGGACGTACGCAGGGGGGGAGCCCTGGGGGACCGCCCCCCACCCGAAATGAATTTTTTTTACAGTAAATTTATTTTTGCAACAACGAATTTTTTCATTTTGTACTGCCGGCCCCCCCCCCCCCCCCCCGAAATGAAATCCTGTGTACGTTGCTGCCCTTCACCACTATGGTTGTATTTAAAAGATGCATCCTAACAGATGGGCCATTAACATGAAATTGGATGAACTAAAATATGTGATCTTTATCTAAATGTGAATCGATTTAGATCATAATCTAATTTAGACTAATGTATGCACGTTTTGTCATACTTAAAATCGGACGAAACTATATGGGACGAATTTCAACAAAACTTGACAAACCCTTGGCTAAACTATTTTAAGTACGTTGTGCAAAATAAATCTGCCTAACTTTGGGTCATAAAATTTTCAGAAACTTTATACACATCATTCTAGACTCAATTCAGTACGCCATGTCAAATTTCGTGCAAAATTAAAATTAAATCGGTCAAAAATATATGAGAACTATATCTAAACTTAACACACATCGTTCTAGGGTTTATTCAGTACGCTATGCCACATTTCGTGCAAATCGAAGGATATATAGGGACTTTTGTACACCATTTACATTAAATCGGTCGAACATATATATGGGAGCAATATCTAAATCTGAACCGATTTTCATGAAATTTTACACACATCATTCTAGACTCAATTCAGTACCCTATGCCAAGTTTCGTGAAAATCGAAATATATATAGGGACATTGGTACATCATTTACATTAAATCGGTAGAACATATATATGAGAGCTATATATAAATCGGAACCGATTTTCACGAAATTTTGCACACATCATTCTAGACTCAAGTTAGTACGCTATGCCAAATTTCATGGAAATCCAAAGATATAATGGGACTTTGGTGAACCATTTATATTAAATCGGTCGAACATATACATGGGAGCTATATCTAAATCTGAACCGAATTTCAAGAAATTTTACACACATCATTCTAGACTCAATTCAGTACGCTATGCCAAATTTCGTGCAAATCGAATGATATATAGGGAATTTTGTACACCATTAACATGAAATCGGACGAAAATATATATGGGAGCTATATCTAAATCTGAACCGATTTTTCCCAATTTTAATAGGGTTCGTCCTTGGGCCAAATAGACTATTTGTGCCAAATTTCATCCAATTCGGATAATAAATGTGACCTGTATTTTGTTTACAATTTAACATAGACAGACGGACGGACGGACGGACATGCATAAATCGACTTAGAAAGTGATTCTATGTATATTCTCAAAAGGAATCATGTGTCTACCTCGTTTCCTTTTGCTTGTTACAAACATATGCACGAAGACATAATACCCTGCACCACAGTGTAGTGAAGGATATACAAATTTACAAAAAATTAATATGTTCTAAGTACCGTTATAAGGAATCTTTCAATTTAATATAACAGAAAAAATATATTTTCGTCGTATTCCAGAGAATATCTAAAAATTGCTCCTGGACTCCTTCCCTACTTTAGTTGGACGTGCCTTCCGAAGCGGAAAATTCAAATTCAAAATTCTGCTACTACTTGCAAATAATAGAGATATATCAATTTTTTAGAGAATATTCAAACTGAAATTTAAGTAAAAGTACAAAATGTCTCCTTAAATATGACACATTTTAGACACTAATGACAAATTTTTCAATTTAATGACACGTTTTGACAATATATCTTTGTATTTGATAAAAATTGTGAACATCAGTTAATAAAGGGTTTATTAAAGAAAGTATTTGATATGTTTATTTTTTGCAATATATTATTATTGGCATAGATAACCAGAAAGGAATGACCTATAAAATGATAGCCTTCACCACTTAGGTATATACAGGAGATGCTCCTACAATTTTTATTATAAGGTACATTGGGACATATACCGATTTAAACTAAGTATGTATAACGAACATCATTTTCTAATTTATTTTTCATATATGTCCAATGAAATGTCCATAGGATATACAGTATTTTTCGGTTAACTGACCCTTAATTGAATCACATGATGGGGCAAAAAAATATTGCATACGAAAACACATGAAAATATTTATTATAAAATATATATTTATTATAAAATATTCAGAAAAAAACAAAAACTTCAATTCATATAGCTTAAATAAGTACACTTGATTTAAATACTAAAATAAATGAAATTAAAAATGAAAAAAGTCTGTGATATAAGGTTGTTTAAGGCTATTTTCTCGTATTTTATCTACTGAGTTTTCTATATGTATTACATAGTTAAATAATGGTTCGTCAACAGCATGATTTGATAAAAAAGAGCGTAGTTTTTGAATTGATGATTTAGCATCTTTTAGTGTCACAACTTCTTCGCGATTGCCAACATCATCGTAATCACTTTCTTCATTTTCGACTAAAACTTGTTCCAAAATATCGCCATCTCCCAGATTTCCAGTAACACCAACGCCATTATCAACATTTACGTATTCTTCAAAGGTAACGACATTCTCGGAATCAAAAGGAATACGTTGGAATTCGTTATTGATATTTACAATCGGTTCATCGGATACATTGTAGATCACATCCTTAACAAAACCGCAAGCTCGGAAGCAATTTTGAATACACGATTGGCTTATGTTCATCCAAGCTTTACAAGCCATAAGCATAGATGTATGTAGTGTAAATACAAATTCTCTTTTCTCATCTATACAACTTACTATATCTTTGCGGTATAATGTTTTAAAAATTTTAATTATACCTGTTGACGTTGCGTGCAAAAAATAAGAAATAAAAACACGAACGTTTTTAGATTTAAATTAAAATAAAGGCATTTGCTTTATTGAGGAAAAAAGAGTGGAAAAAAGATAGAGATTTGACAGATTACCTGTTGTTTGGTAGGCCAACGAAAAGAGAGAGCCTTTGAGAGTCAACAATAATAAAGGAAGGTGGCGTCGGCGCTAATTCCATACTCGTTAGAATCTCCCATTTGACATTTCAATGTTGTAATATTACGGAGTATGAAGATTGTAACGAATATGAAATTCAATGTGTTTTAAAACACAATAAAAGTGTAAACGCCCAAGAGAATGAAATCAATAGATTTTCTAAATTAAACATTGGCGACCCCCTTGCAACATTATTAATGTTGTAACACTCCAAATTATACAATATATATAACTTAATCTATAAGTACAAATAAGATAGAGTAGGACAGTGCAGTGTGAGTAATTCATAATAATTTCATTTATTTTTTTTTCCAATTAAATACGAACATTTAATACCTAAGAACTAGGTGTGGCATACTCCAGAGAGCACCCATCCAAATATCGTATAATGGGCTACAGGAAGCCCCGGCATCGCTTGCACCCGATTGGTAACGATTTTTGCGTAAATTTTGGGACCAAACACTAAAGCCACGCGGCCTGGCCTGAAAAAGCACGGATCAGCGAGAGGTAGACCCAAAAACGATTCTTACGTCCGTTCAGAGATGGCTTCCAACGGCGTAACAACATGGCGTAAGTCTGCAACCCGTGCCATGACCGATAGGGTTTGAAATGGATCGTAAGTTGATGTCACCGAAATGCGACAGAACCGGATCCCATCTAAATTGGATGTGGGAAGCCTCAGGTCAGACACCATTGAGGCACATATTAGGCTTTGCCTACCACAAGGATCCAATACTGCACGAATTGGAATTGAAGGGCCGACATGCTGAAGTCTTACGATAAGACTAGGGGATAATGTTGACACCTGTTGCAAGGGTAATGACCCGAGTGAGTTACTAACAAAATTTGCGATTGATCGAATATCAGCGGACGATGTTGAATCTGATCTAAATCTCGGACCTGACATCGGACTGCGATACGGACGAGACCTTATGTTTTCACGAGAACGGACGGACATTTTAGTTACATGGCCGTTATCCGCCGAATCTTTGTGTAATAGTGTGTTGTGTCTACCTCCACACTTCAAACACACTTTTTGACTATGACAGTCATTGGCCTGATGCCATTTGGCCAGGCAGCGTGTGCAGTCCCGGTGCACGTTTATAGTATGTATGCGAGCTTCAATGGACATCGCAAGAAAATCGCGGCATGTACCAATCGAGTGCCGGCGATTACAAACGCGACAATTTCTATTTAAATTCGAGGAGCCCGCAGATACGGACTCCGATGATCGAACAAATACCGAGTCACCCACAGTTATGGGATCTGGCCTGGATACCGAACTTGTCGACGAAGAACCCGCAGTTACGGATTCTGATGGGTGAACACGATTCGAACCCGCAGTTACGGGTTCGGATAATCGGACGTTGGCACTGGAACCCGCAGTTACGGATTCCGTCTCGGACTCTGTTATTTTGACCGCAGCTATTGGACGAACCAACTCATCCAAAACTTCCGAAGTTGTGCGGTTTTTCGACCTAGTGGTACGATCTCCACTTTGCAATAAATCATCGATTTCAGCGATCAGATCAATAGTGTACATGTTGGAAGCGTCCATGTTACTAAGAGAAAAACAGATAATTTAATTTTCTTCCTTCGACGATTGGTCGGTCAGAATGACCAACTTAGATATAGGCCGCTTTACAACGCCGTTTGCCGTACGAACATCTATCACTCGAACGTGTCCATCTACACCCGGGTAAACATTTTCTACACGACCTAACTTCCACGAGGTCGGAGGGACATTCTCGTGCCGAACCACGACTAATTCGTCCTTTAGAACATGCCTTTGCAGAAATTTCCACTCATTCCTCAAATGATACAAAACTGACTTTCTAAAACCGAGTCACGAGCGATATCGGTTGTCCAAAAATAAGAGGATCAAGCGGAGCAACTAAAGGAGCTTCTATCAAAAAGATGACCGGGTGTTATAACTACAAATTCAACAGGACTATCCGACGTTGACAACCTCGACGAGCAATAAATCGATACCAAATTCTGCTTCCAAATGAATTTGCGAAAAACAAACGAACACACAAACATATCCATTTGTTATTTACAAGCGCGACCAGGTTTAGGTCTTCTGAGTGTAGATTATTTGGAGAAGTCGAACCTCCTCAAATTTCAAAAACATAATTATTTATCGAGGTAAAAATATTTACAACGGTATCGACCACAAGTTCGACAAATGAACCATAACAAATATGCAATTGTATGAATGCCTGTTACAAAGGAGGAATATTTATCCATGATTTTTTACGAATGGGAAAGAACAAAAGACAAATGAAAATGCACCGAACTCATTTCAATGTCTGTCTCCAGTGGAGGTAAATCTCGAATAGACTAAGAGAATTATTAACAAGATCATGGATACTACAAACTCCATTGGCCATGACAAAACAATAATAGAATCCGTCCCACAATAAACCTGACGAAATTCTACAACGATCTCAATAACTTTCAAAAGTTAATAGGCTAAAACTGCTCCGCAAAGTTCCAAACGAGGTAGTAAAAATGATTTAATAGGAGCTACTTTTGTATTACTAGATACTAAATGCACGAACACATTTTGAACTAGGACTTCAATTCGACTATATACTACCCCGGGGTATGCCATAACTGAGGCATTATAAATTACATGCAATTCCGCCGAACATTGAGAAGTGTACCGAACACAACGACAAATTTGAATTGCATTTTCTTGGGGAGATGTGTCCACAAATTTAAGCCATTCGACGAACCTGGCTTCCACAAGAGGATCGCCCCAGCCTATTTGATTTAGACCTAGTTTGTGTATTATAATTTTGCCTGCGAATAGTAGTGGAAAAGGTACGGATCATTGACGAGGGGATGGGTCCAGTAACCAGCCAGCCAAAAACTGAATTTTGAGCTAACAAACTTCCAGCAACAATAGTACGACAACCATCTAACAATATTTTTGGGTACAAATCTGCACCTAAAAGAAGATCCACGGGACGTGAATCAAACAAATTAGCATCTGCCAGACGAATACTTGGCATTTGGGCTCTTAAATCAGACGTAACTGTAAATGAGGGAAGATTACCCGAAATTGACGGCAAAACCAATGCACTAGTTTCTAGCATTACTGTAGGATCACAAGGACTCCCAATTTTCAAAGAACAAACTTTACGAGAATTGGCCGAAATTGCACAATTCACTCCCGAAATACTAACATTAGTTGTAGAGACAGGGAGTTTCAAACGTTTTTGAAGCCGCTGTGGATGCGACAGTAGGATTTACAGGTGCGGGAGTTGGTGAATTATTGGGACTCCGGTTTACCGAACAAACCGTAGTATTTGACTTATTTGGTGATGAATCGTTTCGGTGCAACAAAGTGTGATGTGTTCTGCTACATTGAGAACACCGATGCTTACTTCGACAAGTTTTAACCTCGTGCCCCTTTCGCAAACAATTGACACATAGGCGATGCCGCTTAACGATCGAGAATCTATTAGAAATCGACATATTTCTAAAACGAGGGCATTCAAAAAGTTGATGGACGTGTTGCGGACAGAGAATACAATCCTTTTTTTGGGGCGACTTATAATTATTTAACGTATCCGATTTAGTCAAATGTGTTTGGATCCTTTTTACGCTAGATTTGGGTGCCTGTTCACTTCCTCTCATATCATGGAGGCACATTAGAGTTCTAATTCTCTCAGTTAGGAAGCTATCTAAATATTTCCAAAGTGAAATAGCTGCTTTGTTCCTAACGCTTTGCTCCCACAAGGTTTGAGTAATTTTGGGTAGCCGTTGAAGATACAAGAACACTAAAAATGGGTCCCAATTTTCTGTTGGGATGTCATAGATAGACATCGCTGATAAACAACCGTTAATACCCCGTTGGATAAGTTTTAGACCCGAAGTGGATTCAATTTGAAGTACCGGCAGAGCAAACAGGGTTTTCAATTGATTGTG
>NW_026881777.1:0-35932 GCF_032173495.1 Musca vetustissima
TTCTTTTTCTCATTTTTTTTTTTGTTTTATACTTTTTTCGAAAACATATTTATTTTAAAGTTTTGCTCGACGAGCAGGATCGTGCAATGTCTCGTCAAGATCTGATCCGTTAACTTTTTTATAATCAAAAGACTCGCAGCTAGGCAATTGAAGATTGCCCATCGCGTGATAATTCAATACTATATGGAAAACCAGGGCTAGAATAAGTTTTGTGGCATCATTCATTGTTTTGAACCTCTGGGCCTAGTATCATGCTGACCGTCGCAGCTTCATTGAACCGAGAATCGGCAAGTTGCAAGCCAGCATGATATTCTTTAAGCCGCACGGACATGGACTCCGAAGGAGCAGCGATATGTCCCAAACCAATGGCTCTCGCTGAGAGCATTTGCGTAACGTCGCAGGGACTTGAAGCCAAAGCCAATGTTGAGTTAACGGACGGACGTTTAGAGGCTGATTTTGTTGGAACAACATTATACACGCTCTTTTCGAACCCTGGTTCTTTCGGCAGTGTGCCGAAATAAGTGGCGACACCACCGGATTTCCTGAAGGAACTTCAGGGACCGTCGACGACGTTCTTTCGACAGTGTGCGAAAGAGGTGGCGACACCACCGGTTCTCCTGAAGGAACTTCAGGGACCGTCGACGACGGATTTTAAATTATTTCTCCTCTGATGGAGAAGCACCTTCTAAGCTAAGATCCCGAAGGGTGTGGACTCGTTAGCGATGGGGCACCTGTGAGGTTGAAGTCCCTTTCCTCATCGAACATGAGGACGTCGTCTTCAATATCGTACCGCAGCCATCGTACCTATCCATCTTCCATCTTCTGTGAAAATAGAGAGATGTGATACCGAAACGATGAGGATTATAATTAATAAATGTATGGCCAGAATGACCAGTAAAAACCGTAGGTCGTTTTGTAATTATCATAGTCCCATAACGCGCGACTCCATCGCGACCATCAATGGTAATTTTTCATTACGCGAAAAAGTAAAGAGGTGGCAAAAGACGACTCGAGATATGGACTACGATAATTATTTGCGCAACAACTTTTATATAGTACCGTTTTCCGTATGAAAATCCCGAGTGCACCTCTACTATTCTACATTATTCCACGATGAGGAAGTAATTACAATTTTGAAAGATGCGTAACATCAATATATAATTTGATTTCCCAAATATGCCAGAAGAAAATTATGGGATTTATAAAAAATTATGGGAGGTCGTAAACCTGTAGGACAATTTTGAGATATTTGCGTGACAAATGAATAAAAGAAATTGAAAGTGTGACAGAAGTGGACTGTATATGTTTATTGAAGCTTGCTCGTAAAGCGTGTTCATTTTATTAGAAAAGTAACACTAGTCAACTAGGACGAAGTCCCGGAATGTAGATCGTAGAATCTACATTTACGTAGCGTGTATGTAGGGTATAATGTAGGCGATGTTATGTTTAAGTTTTCCGTGAGAAAACTTACCTAGCACAATTATTTTAGTTACTATCGACACCTATGGATAAAAGGGAGCATAATTTGCTCAAAGTCCCCCAGGTGTATATCCCTAAATAGAATGACGTAAATAGGAAGTGGGCATTGGACCAGTAATGATCCAACCGAAAATCGTACTCTGAGCTTTTAGTGAGCCTAGTACGTTGGAACGTGTACCCTGTAGCATGATCTTCGAATAAAAATCTGCACCAAGTAATATATCGACAGGACGGGAAGAGAAGGGATCGGGGTCGGCCAAACGTAGATTTGGCAAATTTGATCGAATATCGGTATGTGCGGTGAAGGAGGGCAGATTTTCTGCGATGGTTGGGAGGACAAGGACTTTAGTTTCCATTGATTGCGTAGCATCAATGGGAGAACTAATACGGACTTGACACTCTTTATTTGAAGTGGTTGAAACAGATCCACTGACCCCAGAAATAGTGGAAATGTTCGAAGTTGTGGGTATGCCTGTTCGATTTCGCATTTCTTCAGAAATTAATGATGCTTCAGAAGCAGAAGCTTCAGAACCATCGCTGTTCCTAACAACATTTTGTTGTTGTGGGTGGTATGAAATACCTGTCTATTTGAAAATCGTGGGGTAGTCCTTCTCGATGTAGAGGCCTGATTGGGAGAAACTACGTTCCGAACTTGTGGTGTTGTGGCCGTCGAAGACGAATCAGCAGTGGAAAGTTCTCTGTGCAAAAGAGTGTGGTGGCTTTTATTACATACCCTACAATTGTGTAGGCTACTACAAAGGTTGACTAGATGGTTTGGGGACAGACAATTTAAACAGCAATTATGTCGCTTAATTGTTTTAAATCTTTCAGGAACTGAAAGTTGTAGAAATTTTTTACAGTTTCTTGTGTGATGCATTTGTCGTGGACAAATAATGCAATACTTATTATGTGGTGATGGAGATTGCCTAGAAGATGGAGGCGAATTTCGAGGAAAAGTAGGGGTTTCGATTCGTGCCAGCATTCGCGAAATGTGAACGAACTTTTTTGCTACTTGATTGATTGACGTTGTCAGTTAAGCAGTTAAGAGTTTGGATACGTTCTGTAAGAAACTTATCCAAATCTTTCCAGGAAGACGAAGCGGACTTATCTTTGATACTTTGTTCCCAAAGTGTGACACAATTCTGTGGTAGTCTCTGAAGACATAAGAACACTAGGATAGGGTCCCAATCTTCTGTGGAGACATCATAATTTGGCATGGATGATACGCATCCATTAATACCCCTTTGTAATTGTTTGAGGCCTGAGCTAGTTTCATTATCAATAACAGGCAAATCGAATAGAAGTTTAAGTTGGTGGTTCACCAATATACGTGGATTGTCGTATGTACGCTTTAGAGCTTTCCACGCAAGACCAAAATTGGTGTGGGTAATGAAAACTTAGCCACAATTTCATGGGCGTCGCCACTGGTCCTTTTGTTTAAGTGACATAGGCGTTCAATGTCACTAATGCCGGAATTATTAATGTATACCGCAGAAAATAAGTCCCTAAATGTAGGCCAATTAATGAAGTCGCCATCAAAAACTTCAATGTCACAGGGCGGTAAGTTGAGCCTATGACTAGAATTTTCCTCATTAACTGTTGACTGATGCGTAGCATTGGAAACTGCGTGAGGAGAAGGCGTAGCCCGAAGTTCATTTAATGTTCTATTTACAGAAGAGAGGACCCTAAGAGACAATTATATGCGACATCGCATTTGGTTTCTGCGGCTGTGAAATGGTCACCGGAACAATCTTGTTCTGTCAAATAATTTTGGCATTTGTCATACGTGGTTTGCACCTTTTCCCATAATCTTTTGACCTCAGCTCCTTGTAATTCTAAAACATAGACATCGAGCTCTTCGTCCCGTGGGGAACTGAATTTGGCGTCAAATTTAACCAAAGCATCTGTAGCTCGGATGAATAGATCGATAGTAGTGAGTGTCATTGTGAAATATAGTATTTGATAATTTCAGAAAATTATGAAAAGTAAGAGTTTTCGTCGAAACCTATATGTTTAATAACAAATTGTAGGGAATAGACCAAGTATTTTTTCTAAATTGATTGAAAAACAATAGCAAATTTATAAACTTGCACGGATATGCAGAAAATGAATTAAAATTCGGAATAGTTTTGCACGAAATGCAATATGTTTAAAGAATTTTGACACGTGATGTCAACTATTGTAATTGAAAATCGACAATAAAAATTAGATAATAGCACGTGATGCTGTAAATAAAGTGTTTCAAATACATTTTATCTAGAAAAAGTCGTGAACTTGTATTTTTATTGTATCGTGGATACAGTAAAAATGTGGTTTAACGTGATTAAAACCAGCAATAAGTTAGAAATTTTAAGAAAAATTATTAAAATTTCACTAAAAATTTTTTCAGTGTATTTAATTTTTCGTAAAGTATTCGCTGTGTATCGTATAATACACGTCAAAAATGGCAATGTATCGAAGATAACAATTGCCAACAAAATTATTTTGAAATAAATATGTAAATTTTTCCGATAAATGTAATAGCTAATATTATATGTGAAATTAATATATTTGTATAAATATAGCCAAATGTAGGGAGCACTATCTTGAAAACGATAGTAAAATTTATTTTTAATTGACACAAAAATATTTTTCTAAATATTCATCAAACTTATTCGGACGTGTGAACACCCCTAAGGAAACTGATCATATGTTTCCAATAATATGTCACATGTGATAGTGACGGGTGGCAACAATCAGCAGAGATGACAATCGCTCTCTCATGTGATGTTGTTATTGTTTTTGTGCTTCTTCGTTGATTGTCAAACAAGAAGAAGAATTTAGAAGAAAGAACACAACAACGAAATAAATGCAAATTACGAAAGAAAATGTGTAAAATATGTAATAAATGATGAAATAAATAAAGAAAAATATATATAAGTGATATTGAATTACTTGTTGTTGTAAACAACGTGTGGGGTGTTGAAAACAATGACACAATGTTGTTGCTTTTTTGATAGAATTAATTTTGCCGACGGCAACGGACGGACATTTATGCGCATGTGTTATTGCTCGTTGTAAACGACAGACGGCTTTTTATTTTATTAATTATTTATCACAACACTATTATTTCTTCACGGTATGTCAATTTATTTGAAAAATAAATTAGGATGTGTACATACCAGTGTTGTTGATAAATTAATATTTTAAAATAAATAAAATGTTTGGATCGTGGTGATCGTGGATCTTTGTGTTTGTTGTCCTCGACGATGGCGATACTTTCCTTCGTGAAAGGAGACACAAGGGGAGACGGGTTAGTTTTCGTTGAAAATAATCCGGCTCGATTGGACCAATGTTTGCGACGACGATGTCGTTGTACGCTTTCCTTGTAAAGGTTAGGAGCTTTTTTGTAGAATCCGGCTCGAAGGACCAATGTTTGCGACGACGATGTCGTTGTACGCTTTCTTTGTAAAGGTGGATTGTAGATTCCGACTCGAACGGAGCAATGTTTGCGTTGATGCAAAATATGAAAAGAAATTGAAATGAAAACACAAGTGGTTAGAATTTTTTACCAAACGTAGATTTGGTTGTTTATTGATAATTGTTCGTGGAACAATTTAAAATTACCTTTACTACAGGAAGTAGGGGTTGATGCTTTTTGGTCGTGAACCAAAGAACGAGTGTAATTAAAAGCTATGATATCACAAAGCGGTGCTTTGACATAGTTACTCGTTAGATTTTGCTACTACTTTTGTCTTTAGTACGAAATACTCAAAGACGTATATAAAGGTAGTGAACAAGATATAACGATGGGCACAATTTACTTTAATTCAAAAGGAATTATTTCAAAATAATCAGATATTTTGCAACTAAAATACAATAAAAGACCACATCGCACCATACATATGGAACCTTCCTAAGTCAATTCCACAAATGAGAAGGCGTTACTTAAATCTGCATGTGATCAGATACAATTTTTTAAAAACCCCAGTCTGCGTGTGGGAGATTATATAAACATCAATTCGAAAAGCGCTACACACCAAACTGGACAACAGAATTTTTATACCCTCCACCATAGTATGGAGGGTATATTAATTTTGTCATTCCGTTTGTAACTCATCGAAATATTCATTCCGACCCTATAAAGTATATAAATTCTTGATCAGGGTAAATTCTAAGACGATCTAGCCATGTCCGTCCGTCCGTCCGTCTGTTGTAATCACGCTATCTTCCGAAGGAATTTAGATAGGGTGCTGAAGATGGGATATATCGGTCCACGTTTAGGCATAGCTCCAATATAAAGGTACCCCCAAATTTTCGGAATTTTGGGGTTCTTGAGCGCGTTTTTCAACCGAATTCGCTGAAATTTGGTACATTGGGTTCTTATTGGGTACTAAATGTCGCCACAAAAAAGGATAAATATAGGTCTACTTTTTCTGGTAGCCCCCATTTCACGGTACATCCTAATTTTCAGTATTTTGGGGGTTTTGGTCGTATTTTTCCACCAAATTGGCTGTAATTTAATACTTTGAATTCTAAAGGTGCCCCCAATTTTCGGTATTTTGGTGTTCTTTTTCAACCGAATTCGCTGAAATTTGGTATATTGGGTACTTATTGGGTACCAAATATCTCCACTAAAAATTATAAATATAAGTCAATTTTTTTTCTGTTAGCCCCCATATAAAAGTACCCCCAAATTTCGGCATTTGGAAGTGCTTGAGCGCGTTTTTCAACCGAAATCACTGAAATTTGGTATTTTGTAGCCGTATATGGAAACAAATCTCCCTACCAAAAATTATTAATAGTCAACTCCTCTTAGGCGTAGTCCCCATATAACCCCATTTTTATACCCTCCACCATAGTATGGAGGGTATATTAATTTTGTCATTCCGTTTGTAAAAAATAAAATATTCATTTCCGACACTATAAAGTATATATATTCTTGATCAGGGTAAAATTCTAACACGATCTAGCCATGTCCGTCCGTCTGTCCGTGCGTCTGTTGTAATCACGCTATCTTCTGAAGGAATAGAGATAGGGTGCTGAAATTTTGAATAGGGTTGTCTTTTATCTGCAGGCAGGTCAAGTTCGAAGATGGAATATATCGGTTCACGTTTAGGTATAGCTCCCATATAAGGGTACCCGCCAAATTTCGGTATTTTGGGGTTCTTGAGCGCGTTTTTTAGCCGAATTCGCTGAAATTTGGTACATTGGGTTCTTATTATGTACTAAATGTCCATACATATATGTAAATATAGGTCCACTATTTCTAATTTTCAGTATTTTGGGGGTCTTAATCGTATTTTCCACCGAGTTGGCTGTAATTTAGTATTTTGAGTTCTTAATAGATTCCAAATCTCTCCACAAAAAATTATGAATATAGGTCCATTTTTTCGGGTAGCCCCCATATAAGGGTACCACCAATTTTCGGTATTTTGGGGTTCTTGAGCGCATTTTTCAACCGAATTCCCTGCAATTTGGTATTTTGTAGTCGTATATGGTAACAAATCTTTCCACCAACAATTATTAATATTCGCCCCCAATTATTAATATTCGCCCCCATTATTTATATTAAAATCGTCTAAATTTTCTGAAACGGATTTTGTCCAAAGAAACATGCTGTCTAAAACAAATATATTTCGATGAGGCACATTTTCACCGTGTCAAAGTGTATACACTCTCATCTCAATTACATCAACCTTATGGCTAAGGCTGAGGGTAATTTAACCATTTTAAAATTTGTATTATGGTTTATATTCCCTATATTTGCATTTCAAGTACCTGTCAGTATATCTATGGTGGAGGGTTAGCAACGTAACGTTTTTTCACTTGTTTAAAATACGTTCAGTACGTATTATGAATTTTACAACATATTTACTAGAGGACAATACAAGGCTGTTTCTATAGTGAAAAACTTTTACCTACAAAATATCCCAATATATACTTGATAGAAAACATCAAAATCTTTTCTACACTGTTTTATGATTTCTGGTCGTGAACCAAAGAACGAGTGTTTGTGTCAAAAGCTAAGATGTCGCAAACCGGCGCTTAGGCAAAATTACTCGTTAGATTTTGCTACTACCTTTTGTCTTAAGTATGTAAATGTAGTGAACAAGATCTAACGGCGGGTTCAATTTACTATCACTCAATAATATTATATTTCAAATTAATCATTGCCGCACGCGTTGCAACATCCTGCTATGTTGCAAAATTAATTAAAAAAAGTTTTTTTTTTGTGCATATGGAATTAATTTTTTATATAATATTCAATTCATTTCTTTTTTCAAAAAACAACTTATATTTTAAAAATAGTTTTGCTCGACGAGCAGGGTCCTGCAATGGTTCGTCAAAGCCTAACCCATAACTTTTTTGTTATTTTAAACAAATGACTCGCCGAGTCGTGTAGATAAGCAATTGAAGATTGTCCATCGCGTGTTATTTAAATACTACATGGACCCGTAATAACCCAACCAAAAATGGTGAGCTGGGCCCAATGGAAACCAGGGCTCGAATAAGTCTGGCGCTTTTGGGATAGACTTAAGGGCCTAAAACCATACTGACTGCAGCAGCTTCGTGAAACCGAGGATCGGCTACTTGCAGGCCAGCAACGCAGTCTTTTATGCCAACGGACACGGACTGTGAGGGAGCGATAAGATGCCCCGGATCGATCACTCGAGCCGACATACTAATTTGCTGGGTGTCATCGTAAAATGATGCTACGGAAAACTGGTAGAACCTCTCCGGACCCACCATGACAGGACATAGCTTAAGTCTATCAGCCAATGACCGACATATTAAACTCTGCCCAGCACATGGATCCAAGAGAGCTCTGACAAAAATTCTTTGACAATAGCAACAGCACCACCACCGTTGGTCCGAGCGTGGCTGCGGTCTGGATGGCAAGTACGATATTCCGGGGAGTGAAAGATGAACCGGCAGGAGGAAGGGAAGTTGAAGTGGACGGACGTTGGTATTCATCTGGGAAATGCATTTTTTTAGCTATGACAGCTAGACGTATTCTAGTCGCTCTTAGCTCCGAACTGGTGAGGTTATCATAATTGTAAATGTAATTACCTCTATGTGCACGATGAGTGTTGTGGAAAAATCTATAAATGTAAGACAAGATTCGAAGAGCTTTGTTTAAAGTCGAAAACTTTCCTAAAATATCTTCAAAATTATCATTGAAAAATGAAGCGTGAACCTTGACTGTGCGCATTTCTACACCTGTGTCAAGGGGAGCACTGTGCGATATATCCCACTGAGAGCTATCTTGGCGTAGCCAGTGTGGTCCATGCCACCAAAGTTGTGATGAGGCTAGCTCAGAAGGCGGAACGCCCCGGCTGCCTAAATCAGCAGGATTTTCTTCAGAGCGAACATGATGTCAACTGCTTACATCTGTAACATCTTGAATTTTACTGACACGGTTAGCAGCAAATGTGGTCCACGTAGATGGAGTTTTGCTAAGCCATGCGAGGACGATCGTAGAATCAGTCCAACAAAATACCTTTTGGAATGAAATGTCGATTTCATTCCGAATGTTTTTTAATAATTCAGTTGCCAAGGGGGCTACTTTGGTTTTGCAGGTCAGGATGTTAGTATAAATATTTTTATTCGGAGTTGTAATCCGAATATATATCACCCCCGCGTATGCCTTTTCTTAGGCGTCAGAAAAGACATGAAGTTCAGCGGAACAATCTGGCGTATAATGAACCCATCGAGGAATATTAATGGAATTTACATCCAGATAACAGCCCACGAAACTTTGTCAATCCCGTTCTGTCGTGGACAGAAGTTTATCATCCCAGCCTATTTTATCTGTCCAGATCTTCTGCATAACTATTTTTGCGGTTACAATTACTGGACCTAACCATCCTAATGGGTCGAATAGTTTGACAATAGTTGACAACGTTTTACGTTTTGTGTAGTGATCTTTTGTGGGAAGGGCGCTCACACTGAAATAAAACAAATCAAGCTGAGCATTCCATCTGATACCTAATGGCTTAGAACTGCTTGAAGCTAGCAGTTCTAAGCCATAAAGGAAAGGGCCTTAGCATCAATTAAATCTTCCGTTGGAAGATTTTGTAAAATTGTACGGTCATTTGCTGTCCACTTTCTTAATTCAAATTTAGCTGACGAAAGGTCGGATATTAACTGATCGCACGACGTACATGCACCTACGAAGTATGTGCGCAGCAAGCGGATATTCATCGTCAGTATAGTCAGCTAATTGTAAAAGGGTCCGTATGGCCAAGTAGGGGGCGCAATTTACACCAAATGTCACTGTCTGCAATTCAAAGTCCTGTACATGTTTTTCAGGAGAATCCCGAAAAACAATACATTACAGTGGAGTATGGGCCGGATCGACACGTATTTGGCGGTACATCTGTGTGATGTCGCAATTAAAATCAAATTTAAAAAGTCTCCACCTAAGGATAAGCAGGACTAAATCCAATTGCAGTGTGGGACCCACATGTAAAATGTCATTAAGACTTTTCCCGTTTGAAGTTTAGTTCGAGGCGTTGAAAACCACTCGAAGTTTGGTAGTATGTTTATCCGGATTAATTACTGGATGGTGTGGAATGTAATAACCGTTGAGTTTGTTGTTGCGGCAACAACTGGCCTCATAGGATCCAATTAAAAATATTCATTTATCACTTGATCGTAGACTACTTTAATTTGTGGTTTTCGATTGTCATAAAAAATTGGTTCTTGAGAAACCCAAGTCCGACTGTCCATTTAAGTCATTTTTGAGGGGAAGACTTACAACGTGCCTATTGTCCGGATCACGATATAGATCACGTTTATAGAAGGATTCACATAATTGCACAGAAGGGGACTATATTTGCCGTTTAGGCACTCCCTCTAGTTCCCAAAAACGAAGAAGAATCTTGTCAAGATTTTCTTCATCCGAAAAAGTCACCTTAGTGGAGAAGACCGGAACGTTCTGAGGAGGAATAGGATTCAAGAGAGCTCTGACAAAAATTCTTTGGCAATAGCAACAGCACCACCACCGTTGGTCCGAGCTTGGCTACGGTCTGGATGGCAAGTACGATATTCCGGGAGTGAAAGATGAACCGGCAGGAGGAAGGGAAGTTGAAGTGGACGGACGTTGGTATTCATCTGGGAAATGCATTTTTTTAGCTATGACAGCTAGACGTATTCTAGTCGCTCTTAGCTCCGAACTGGTGAGGTTATCATAATTGTAAATGTAATTACCTCTATGTGCACGATAAGTGTTGTGGAAAAATCTATAAATGTAAGACAAGATTCGAAGAGCTTTGTTTAAAGTCGAAAACTTTCCTAAAATATCTTCAAAATTATCATTGAAAAATGAAGCGTGAACCTTGACTGTGCGCATTTCTACATCTGTGTCAAGGGGAGCACTGTGCGATATATCCCACTGAGAGCTATCTTGGCGTAGCCAGTGTGGTCCATGCCACCAAAGTTGTGATGAGGCTAGCTCAGAAGGCGGAACGCCCCGGCTGCCTAAATCAGCAGGATTTTCTTCAGAGCGAACATGATGTCAACTGCTTACATCTGTAACATCTTGAATTTTACTGACACGGTTAGCAACAAATGTGGTCCACGTAGATGGAGTTTTGCTAAGCCATGCGAGGACGATCGTAGAATCAGTCCAACAAAATACCTTTTGGAATGAAATGTCGATTTCATTCCGAATGTTTTTTTAATAATTCAGTTGCCAAGGGGGCTACTTTGGTTTTGCAGGTCAGGATGTTAGTATAAATATTTTTATTCGGAGTTGTAATCCGAATATATATCACCCCCCGCGTATGCCTTTTCTTAGGCGTCAGAAAAGACATGATGTTCAGCGGAACAATCTGGCGTATAATGAACCCATCGAGGAATATTAATGGAATTTACATCCAGATAACAGCCCACGAAACTTTGTCAATCCCGTTCTGTCGTGGACAGAAGTTTATCATCCCAGCCTATTTTATCTGTCCAGATCTTCTGCATAACTATTTTTGCGGTTACAATTACTGGACCTAACCATCCTAATGGGTCGAATAGTTTGACAATAGTTGACAACGTTTTACGTTTTGTGTAGTGATCTTTTGTGGGAAGGGCGCTCACACTGAATTAAAACAAATCAAGCTGAGCATTCCATCTGATACCTAATGGCTTAGAACTGCTTGAAGCTAGCAGTTCTAAGCCATAAAGGAAAGGGCCTTAGCATCAATTAAATCTTCCGTTGGAAGATTTTGTAAAATTGTACGGTCATTTGCTGTCCACTTTCTTAATTCAAATTTAGCTGACGAAAGGGCGGATATTAACTGATCGCACGACGTACATGCACCTACGAAGTATGTGCGCAGCAAGCGGATATTCATCGTCAGTATAGTCAGCTAATTGTAAAAGGGTCCGTATGGCCAAGTAGGGGGCGCAATTTACACCAAATGTCACTGTCTGCAATTCAAAGTCCTGTACATGTTTTTCAGGAGAATCCCGAAAAACAATACATTACAGTGGAGTATGGGCCGGATCGACACGTATTTGGCGGTACATCTGTGTGATGTCGCAATTAAAATCAAATTTAAAAAGTCTCCACCTAAGGATAAGCAGGACTAAATCCAATTGCAGTGTGGGACCCACATGTAAAATGTCATTAAGACTTTTCCCGTTTGAAGTTTAGTTCGAGGCGTTGAAAACCACTCGAAGTTTGGTAGTATGTTTATCCGGATTAATTACTGGATGGTGTGGCATGTAATAACCGTTGAGTTTGTTGTTGCGGCAACAACTGGCCTCATAGGATCCAATTTAAAATATTCATTTACCACTTGATCGTAGACTACTTTAATTTGTGGTTTTCGATTGTCATAAAAAATTGGTTCTTGAGAAACCCAAGTCCGACTGTCCATTTAAGTCATTTTTGAGGGGAAGACTTACAACGTGCCTACTGTCCGGATCACGATATAGATCAAGTTTATAGAAGGATTCACATAATTGCGCAGAAGGGGACTATGTTTGCCGTTTAGGCACTCCCTCTAGTTCCCAAAAACGAAGAAGAATCTTGTCAAGATTTTCTTCATCCGAAAAAGTCACCTTAGTGGAGAAGACCGGAACGTTCTGAGGAGGAATAGGACCTGTTATGATCCAACCAAAGACCGTATTTTGTGCTATTAGAGATTATAATATGTGGGTGTGAGCGCCCGGTAGCAGGTTCTTCGGATAAAGATCTGCTCCCAGCAAAAGCTCCCCGGACGACATTTGAATAAATTAGAATCTGCCAATAATGCCCTGGCAGGGTACATGATACCCTGATGAACGATGTTCTCCACTGCCGTACCGAATATGACGTTTCTACTCTGGCGGTATGGAATACCTGTCTACTGATGGTTGATTTGGAGAAGCTATGTTCCTACTTTGGGAAATTGCTGCCGTCGAAGACGCACCAGCAATTGATGTATCTCTGTGTAACAGAGTATGATGCCTTTGATTACATCTGCTACAATTGTAAGGACTACTACAATGTTTTCTAAATTCTTAGGGGATAGACAATTTAAACAACAATTATATCTCCTAATTGTATTATGTCTTTCAGAAACTGAAAGTCTTAGAAATTGTTTGCATTCTCTGATATGATGCGTTTGTCGTGGACAAATAATACAAAACTTTTTGTAAGATGGTCTGGAAGACTTAGACGAATTTGGAGGAAAATTAGGGGATCGATTCGTGACAGCATTCGTAAAATGTGAACGAACCTTTTTACTACTAAGTGGTTTGACGTGGTCAATACCTCGAATTTCACGCAAGCAAATAAGAGTTTGCATGCGTTCCGTAAGAACGTTATCCAAATCTTTCCAGGGAGAGAAAGCGGACTTGTCTTTAATACATTGTTCCCAAAGTGTGACACAATTTTTTGGAAGTCTCTGAATGCATAGGAACACTAGAATAGTGTCCCAATCTTCCGTAGAGACGTCATAGTTGGACATGGATGATATGCATCCATTTCTACCCCTTTGCAATTTCTTTAAACCTGAACTAGTCTCACTATCTAAAGCAGGCAAATCAAATAAGAGTTTAAGTTGGTGGTTCACCAATATACGTGGATTGTCGTAAGTTTGTTTAAGAGCTTTCCACGCAACACCGAAATTTTGGTGGGTAAGCGAAAACTTAGCCACAATTTCATGGGCGTCGCCACTTTTTTTAAATGACATAGGCGTTCAATGACACTAATGCCGGAATTGTTAATGTATACGGCTGAAAATAAATCCCTAAAGGTAGGCCAATTAAGGAAGTCACCATTAAAAACTTCAATATCACAGGGCGGTAAGTTTAGCCTATGAACAGAATTATCCTCGCCACCTGTTGGCTGATGCGTAGCATTTGAATCTGCTTGAGTAGAAGATGTAGGCGGAGCCCAATGTCCATCTAATTTCCTATGGATAGCAGCGAGAACCCTATGGAAACAATTGTATGCTACATCAAATGTGGTTTCAGCAGCAGTGAAATCTTCACTAGGACTAGTTGGTTCTGTCAAATAATTGAGACATTTATCGAACATTGTTTCTGCCTTGTCCCATAACCTTTGGACTTCAGCTCCCTGTAGTTCTAAAATATAGACATCGAGCTCTTCGTCCCGTGGGGAACTGAAAAGAGAATCCCGAAAAACAATACATTGCAGTGGAGTATGGGCCGGATCGACACGTATTTGGCGGTACATCTGTGTGATGTCGCAATTAAAATCAAATTTAAAAAGTCTCCACCTAAGGATAAGCAGGACTAAATCCAATTGCAGTGTGGGATCCACATGTAAAATGTCATTAAGACTTTTCCCGTTTGAAGTTTAGTTCGAGGCGTTGAAAACCACTCGAAGTTTGGTAGTATGTTTATCCGGATTAATTACTGGATGGTGTGGCAAGTAATAACCGTTGAGTTTGTTGTTGCGGCAACAACTGGCCTCATAGGATCCAATTTAAAATATTCATTTACCACTTGATCGTAGACTACTTTAATTTATGGTTTTCGATTGTCATAAAAAATTGGTTCTTGAGGGAAGACTTACAACATGCCTACTGTCCGGATCACGATATAGATCAAGTTTATAGAAGGATTCACATAATTGCGCAGAAGGGGACTATATTTGCCGTTTAGGCACTCCCTCTAGTTCCCAAAAACGAAGAAGAATCTTGTCAAGATTTTCTTCATCCGAAAAAGTCACCTTAGTGGAGAAGACCGGAACGTTCTGAGGAGGAATAGGACCTGTTATGATCCAACCATAGACCGTATTTTGTGCTATTAGAGATTATAATATGTGGGTGTGAGCGCCCGGTAGCAGGTTCTTCGGATAAAGATCTGCTCCCAGCAAAAGCTCAACCGGACGACATTTGAATAAATTAGAATCTGCCAATAATGCCCTGGCAGGGTACATGATACCCTGATGAACGATGTTCTCCACTGCCGTACCGAATATGACGTTTCTACTCTGGCGGTATGGAATACCTGTCTACTGATGGTTGATTTGGAGAAGCTATGTTCCTACTTTGGGAAATTGCTGCCGTCGAAGACGCACCAGCAATTGATGTATCTCTGTGTAACAGAGTATGATGCCTTTGATTACATCTGCTACAATTTTAAGGACTACTACAATGTTTTCTAAATTCTTAGGGGATAGACAGTTTAAACAACAATTATATCTCCTAATTGTATTATGTCTTTCAGAAACTGAAAGTCTTAGAAATTGTTTGCATTCTCTGATATGATGCGTTTGTCGTGGACAAATAATACAAAACTTTTTGTAAGATGGTCTGGAAGACTTAGACGAATTTGGAGGAAAATTAGGGGATCGATTCGTGACAGCATTCGTAAAATGTGAACGAACCTTTTTACTACTAAGTGGTTTGACGTGGTCAATACCTCGAATTTCACGCAAGCAAATAAGAGTTTGCATGCGTTCCGTAAGAACGTTATCCAAATCTTTCCAGGGAGAGAAAGCGGACTTGTCTTTAATACATTGTTCCCAAAGTGTGACACAATTTTTTGGAAGTCTCTGAATGCATAGGAACACTAGAATAGTGTCCCAATCTTCCGTAGGGACGTCATAGTTGGACATGGATGATATGCATCTATTTCTACCCCTTTGCAATTTCTTTAAACCTGAACTAGTCTCACTATCTAAAGCAGGCAAATCAAATAAGAGTTTAAGTTGGTGGTTCACCAATATACGTGGATTGTCGTAAGTTTGTTTAAGAGCTTTCCACGCAACACCGAAATTTTGGTGGGTAAGCGAAAACTTAGCCACAATTTCATGGGCGTCGCCACTTTTTTTAAATGACATAGGCGTTCAATGACACTAATGCCGGAATTGTTAATGTATACGGCTGAAAAAAAACCCTAAAGGTAGGCCAATTAAGGAAGTCACCATTAAAAACTTCAATATCACAGGGCGGTAAGTTTAGCCTATGAACAGAATTATCCTCGCCACCTGTTGGCTGATGCGTAGCATTTGAATCTGCTTGAGTAGAAGATGTAGGCGGAGCCCAATGTCCATCTAATTTCCTATGGATAGCAGCGAGAACCCTATGGAAACAATTGTATGCTACATCAAATTTGGTTTCAGCAGCAGTGAAATCTTCACTAGGACTAGTTGGTTCTGTCAAATAATTGAGACATTTATCGAACATTGTTTCTGCCTTGTCCCATAACCTTTGGACTTCAGCTCCCTGTAGTTCTAAAATATAGACATCGAGCTCTTCGTCCCGTGGGGAACTGAATTTGGCGTCAAATTTAACCAAAGCATCAGTAGCTCGGATGAATAAATCTAGAGGGGTGACGGGCATTTCGACATAGAGAAGTTAATTTCAGAAAATATGGGGAAGTAAGAGTTTCGTTGAAAACTATATTTTGTAGTAATAAATTGTCCAAATGGTGGCAATTACACCAAGTAATTTCCTCTGAATTACTTCAAAAACAATCACAATGGATAAGCTTGCACGAAAATGCACAAAAGTATTAAAACTTTAGAATATTTTGCACGAAATGCAATAAATTTGAAGACATTGACACGTGATGTCAACAACTGTAAATGAAAATCTACAGATAATTGAAGATTTTCATAAGATATTAGAAAATAGCACGTGATGCTGTAGATAAAATGTTGGAAATACACTGAATTTGTACAAAGTCGTGAACATTTATCTTTATTGTATCGTGAATACCACAAAATGTGGTTAAAACCAGCAAAAATTTAGAAATATTAAGAAAAAAATTAAAATTCAACTAAAATGTCTTGCAGTGTATTTAGGTTTTCGCAAATTTTTTGCAGTGTATCGTATAATAAACGTCAACAATGGCAATGTATAGAAGTTAACTATTGCCAACAAAAACATCTTTGAAATATTATTAAGAGTCGAAAAACTCGGAAAAATTCAAAAAAAAAAAAAAATACTAAAACTGTTTGTAGAATGCAGGGACTGTAAAATGCACTCAAAAAATCGGTAACGGACAACAACAAAATATATTTTAAATCAAAAATATTTTAAAATAAAAGAATCCTTTTTTTTTAATAAATATAATATGAGATATTATATAAAATTAAATATATTTATATAAATAATGCTGAATATATGGTGCACTCTAGTGAAAACGTAATTAAAATTTATTTTTAGGTGATATCGGAAGGATTCAACTCAAGGAAACTGGTCATATGTTTACATATAGTGTGTCACATGTGATAGTGACGGGTGGCAACAATTAGCAGAGATGACAGTCACTCTCTCATATGATGTTGTTATTGTTTCGGAGTTTTTTAGTAGCACACAAGAAGAAGAACAAATAAAAACACAACAATCACAATAAATGTATAAAACTGTGTGAAACACGAAAATAAATGAAATAAATGAGAGAGAAAATAAATAAGAACAAGTGAAAAAGCGTTAAGTTCGGCCGGGCCGAACTTTGGATACCCTCCACCATAGATATACTGACAGGTACTTGAAATGAAAATATAGGGAATATAAACCATAGTACAAATTTTAAAATGGATAAATTACCCTCAGCCTTAGCCATAAGGCTGAGGTAATTGAGATGAGAGTGTATACACTTTGACAAGGTGAAAATGTGCCTCATCGATATATATTTGTTTTAGACACCATGTTTCTTTGGACAAAATCCGTTTCAGAAAATTTAGACGATTTTAATATAAATAATGGTGTTATATGGGCACTAGCCCAAAAAGGGGGCGAATATTAATAATTGTTGGTGGAGAGATTTGTTACCATATGCGACTACAAAATACCAAATTGCAGCGAATTCTGTTGAAAAATGCGCTCAAGACCCCAAAATACAGAAAATTGGGGGCACCCTTATATGGGGGCTACCCGAAAAAATGGACCTATGTTCATAATTTTTTGTGGAGAGGTTTGGAATCTATTAAGAACTCAAAATACTAAATAACAGCCAACTCGGTGGAAAAATACGATTAATACTGAAATTAATTTCAGCGAATTCGGCTAAAAAACGTGCTCAAGAACCCCAAAATACCGAAATTTGGCGGGTACCCTTATATGGGAGCTATGCCTAAACGTGGACCGATATATCCCATCTTCGAACTCCACCTGCCTGCAGACAAAAGACAACCCTATGCAAAATTTCAGCACCCTATTTCAATTCCTTCAGAAGATAGCGTGATTACAACAGACGGACGGACGGACATGGCTAGATTGTCTTAGAATTTTACCCTGATCAAGAATATATATACTTTATAGGGGCGGCAATGAATATTTCGATGAGCTACAAACGGAATGACAAAAATAATATACCCTCCATACTATGGTGGAGGGTATAAAAATCTTCCGAAGGAATTTAGATAGGGTGCTGAAATTTTGCATAGGGTTGTCTTTTGTCTGCAGGCAGGTCAAGTTCGAAGATGGGATATATCGGTCCACGTTTAGGCATAGCTCCCATATAACAGTACCCCCCAATTTTCGGTATTTTGGGGTTCGTGAGTGCGTTTTTCAACCGAATACACTGAAGTTTGGTACATTGGGTTCTTATTGGGTACTAAATGTCCCCATAAAAAATTTTACATATAGGTCCACTTTTTCTGGTAGCCCCAATATAACGGTACCACCTAATTTACAGTATTTTGGGGTTTTGATCGTATTTTTCTACCTAATTGGCTGTAATTTAGTATTTCGAGTTCCTAATGGGTACCAAATCTCTCCACATAAAATTATAAATATAGGTCAATTTTTTCGGATATCCCCCATATAAGACTACCCCCAATTTTTCGATATTTTGGCGTTTTTCAACCGAATACGCTGAAATTTGGTACATTGGGTTCTTAATAGGTTCCAAATCCCTCCACAAAAAATTATGAATATAGGTCCATTTTTTCGGATAGTCCCCACATAAGGGTACCCCCAATTTTCGGTATTTTGGGGTTCTTGAGCGCGATTTTCAACCGAATTTTCTGCTTTGTGTATTGTAACAAACTTTCTTACCAAAAATTATTAATATTCGCATCCTTTTTGGGGTAGTCCCTGTATAACCCCCTTTTTATATTAAAATAGTTATCTGATTTGTTCCGCGTTTTGAGTTTGGTTCTAAAACTCTATTGTAATCATTTCACCTGCGGAGGATAAAGTGTATACACCCTCTTTAGCAATAAGGCTGATGGTATAATTAACCTTTAAAAATTTCTAAAATTTGTATTATGGTGTAAATAATCCGTTTTTAGAAATGCCCATATAGGTCCACTTTTTGGTATGTTCCCTATATTTTCATTTCTAGTACCTGACAATATATCTATGGTGGAGGGTATCCAAAGTTCGGCCCGGCCGAACTTACCGCTTTTTCACTTGTTGAAAAACAAATTATGATGTGTACAAATTACATGTGTAGGTAGTCCCTATATAACCCCCTTTTTATATTAAAATAGTTATCTGATTTGTTCCGCTTTTTGAGTTTGGTTCTAAAACTCTATTGTAATCATTTCACCTGCGGAGGATAAAGTGTATACACCCTCTTTAGCAATAAGGCTGATGGTATAATTAACCTTTAAAAATTTCTAAAATTTGTATTATGGTGTAAATAATCCGTTTTTAGAAATGCCCATATAGGTCCACATTTTGGTATGTTCCCTATATTTTCATTTCTAGTACCTGACAATATATCTATGGTGGAGGGTATCCAAAGTTCGGCCCGGCCGAACTTACCGCTTTTTCACTTGTTGAAAAACAAATTATGATGTGTACAAATTACATGTGTACTCCAAAATAGTATGGAGGGTATATTAATTTTGTCATTCCGTTTGGAACTCAACGAAATCTTAATTTCCGACCCTATAAAGTATATATATTCTTGATCAGGGTAAAATTCTAAGACGATCTAGCCATGTCCGTCCATCTGTCCGCCCGTCCGTCCGTCTGTTGTAATCACGCTATCTTCCGAAGGAATTTAGATAGGGTGCTGAAATTTTGCATAGGGTTGTCTTTTGTCTGCAGGCAGGTCAAGTTCGAAGATGGGATATATCGGTCCACGTTTAGGCATAGCTCCCATATAAGGGTACTAAATTTTCGAAATTTTGGGGTTCTTGAGCGCGTTTTTCTACCGAATTCGGTGAACATTTGTACATTGGGTTCTTATTGGTTACTAAATGTCGCCACAAACAAGTATAAGTATAGGTCCACTTTTTCTGGTAGCCCTCATATAACGGTACTTCCTAATTTTCAGTATTTTGAGGGTTTTGGTCGTTTTTTCCACCAAATTGGCTGTAATTTAATACTTTGAGTTCTAAATAGGTTCCAAATCACTCCACAAAAAATTATGAGTGTAACTCCATTTTTTCTGGTAGCCTCCCATATAAGGGTACCCCCAATTTTCGGTATTTTGGGGTTCTTTTCCAACCGAATTCGCTGAAATTTAGTATATTGGGTTCTTATTGGGTACCAAATATCTCTACTAAAAATTATAAATATAAGTCCATTTTTTCGGGTAGCCCCCATATAATGGTACCCCCAAATTTCGGTATTTTGGGGTTCTTGAGCGCGTTTTTCAACCGAATTCGCTTAAATTTGGTATATTGGGTTCTTATTGGGTAACAATTATCTCCACTAAAAATTATAAATATAAGTCAATTTTTTTTGTTCGCCCCCATATAAAAGCACCCCCAAATTTCGGCATTTGGAGGTTCTTGTGCGCGTTTTTCAACCGAAATCACTGAAATTTAGTATACGGCTATATGGAAACAAATCTCCTTACCAAAAATTAGTAATAGTCAACCCCTTTAAGGCGTAGTCCTCATATAACCCCATTTTTATATTAATATAATTGTCTGTTTTTTCCGCGTTTTGGGTTTGGTTCTAACACTCCGCTGTAATCATTTCACCTTCGAAGGATATCGAGATAAAAAACTAGAACGTACGGTTCGATAATGAACTATATATGAACTATAATCCGTATTTAGACCTAGCCCCTGTGTGGGAGGTACCAGAAGGAATGGACCGATGTTCTCCATCTTCGAACTTGAACTAAGTTTGGAAGATGGCCAAAGTTTGGATGAAATCGAAATTTTCTGAAACACATTTGATCCAAAGAAACATGGATCTAGAACCATTTTAACCGTGTCAAAGTGTATATGCCCTCGTTATCCAAACAAATAACAAATCTCTCTTTTGGGGTAGTCCCCATATAACCCTCTTTTTATACCCTATGGAGGGTATATTAATTTTGACATTTCGTTGTAACTCATCGAAATATTCATTTCCGACCCTATAAAGTATGGTATAGCTCCCATATAAGGGTACCCCCAAATTTTCGGAATTTTGGGGTTCTTGAGCGCGTTTTTCAACCGAATTCGCTGAAATTTAGTACATTGGGTTCTTATTGGGGGGTTTGGTCGTATTTTTCCCCCAAATTGGCTGTAATTTAATACTTTGAGTTCTAAATAGGTTCGAAATCACTCCACAAAAAATTATGAGTATAGGTCCATTTTTTCTGGTAGCCCCCCATATAAGGGTACCCCCAATTTTCGGTATTTTGGGGTTCTTTTTCAACCGAATTCGCTGAAATTTGGTATATTGGGTTCATATTGGGTACCAAATATCTCCACTAAAAATTATAAATATAAGTCAATTTTTTTTTGTTAGCCCCCATATAAAGGTACCCCCAAATTTCGGCATTTGTTGGTTCTTGATCGCGTTTTCAACCGAAATCACTGAAATTTGGTATACGGCTATATGGAAACAAATCTCCCTACCAAAAGTTAGTAATAGTCAACCCCTTTTAGGCGTAGTCCCCATATAATCCCATTTTTTATATTAATATAATTATCTGTTTTTTCCGCGTTTTGGGTTTGGTTCTAACACTCTGCTGTAATCATTTCACCTGCGAAGGATATCGAGATGAAAAACTAGAACGTACGGTTCGATACTGAACTATATATGAACTATAACCCGTATTTAGACCTAGCCCCTGTGTGGGAGGTACCAGAAGGAGTGGACCGATGTTCTCCATCTTCGAACTTGAACTAAGTTTGGAAGATGGCCAAAGTTTGGATGAAATCGAAATTTTCTGAAACACATTTGATCCAAAGAAACATGGATCTAGAACCATTTTAACCGTGTCAAAGTGTATATGCCTTCATTATCCATTAAGCTGAGAGAATAATTGGCAATTAAAAATTTCTGAAATTTGTTTTATAGTTTACATTGTGGTTTATATAACCGGTTTGTGGAAATGTCGATATAGGTCCACATTTTTGTATTTTCCCTATATTTTTATTTCAAGTACCTGTCAGTATATCTATTGTGGAGGGTATCCAAAGTTCGGCCGAACTTAGCGCTTTTTCACTTGATTCTACTAAATTCGCTGTTGCCGTTTAGGGTAACAAATCTCTCTTTTGGGGTAGTCCCCATATAATCCCCTTTTTATACCCTATGGAGGGTATATTAATTTTGTCATTCCGTTGTAACTCATCGAAATATTCATTTCCGACCCTATAAAGTATGGCATAGCTCCCATATAAGGGTACCCCCAAATTTTCGGAATTTTGGGGTTCTTGAGCGCGTTTTTCAACCGAATTCGCTGAAATTTAGTACATTGGGTTCTTATTGGGGGTTTTGGTCGTATTTTTCCACCAAATTGGCTGTAATTTAATACTTTGAGTTCTCCATAGGTTCCAAATCACTCCACAAAAAATTATGAGTATAGGTCCATTTTTTCTGGTAGCCCCCCATATAAGGGTACCCCCAATTTTCGGTATTTTGAGGTTCTTTTTCTTATTGGGTACCAAATATCTCCACTAAAAATTATAAATATAAGTCCATTTTTTCTGGTAGCTCCCATATAAGGGTACCCCCAAATTTCGGTATTTTGGGGTTCTTGAACGCGTTTTTCAACCGAATTCGCTGAAATTTGGTATATTGGGTTCTTATTGGGTACCAAATATCTCCACTAAAAATTATGAATATAGGTTAATTTTTTGTGGTAGCCCCCATATAAAGGTACCCCCAATTTTCAGCATTTGGAGGTTCTTGAGCGCGTTTTTCAACCGAAATCACTGAAATTTGGTATTTTGTAGCCGTATATGGAAACAAATCTCCATACCAAAAATTATTAATAGTCAACCCCTTTTAGGCGTAGTCCCCATATAACCCCATTTTTTATATTAATATAATTATCTGTTTTTTCCGCGTTTTGGGTTTGGTTCTAACACTCTGTTGTAATCATTTCACCTGCGAAGGATATCGAGATAAAAAACTAGAACGTACGGTTCGATAATGAACTATAACCCGTATTTAGACCTAGGCCCTGTGTGGGAGGTACCAGAAGGAGTGGACCGATGTTCCCCATCTTCGAACTTGAACTAAGTTTGTAAGATGGCCAAAGTTTGGATGAAATCGAAATTTTCTGAAACACATTTGATCCAAAGAAACATGGATCTAGAACCATTTTAACCGTGTCAAAGTGTATATGCCCTCATTATCCATTAAGCTGAGAGAATAATTGACAATTAAAAATTTCTGAAATTTGTTTTATAGTTTACATTGTGGTTTATATAACCGGTTTGTGGGAATGTCGATATAGGTCCACATTTTGGTATTTTCCCTATATTTTTATTTCAAGTACCTGTCAGTACCACTAAAAATTATAAATATAAGTAAATTTTTTTTTGTTAGCCCCCATATAAAGGTACCCCAAATTTCGGCATTTGGAGGTTCTTGAGCGCGTTTTTCAACCGCAATCACTGAAATTTGGTATATGGAAACAAATCTCCCTACCAAAAATTAGTAATAGTCAACCCCTTTTAGGCGTAGTCCCCATATAACCCCATTTTTATATTAATATAATTATCTGTTTTTTCCGCGTTTTGGGTTTGGTTCTAACACTCTGCTGTAATCATTTCACCTGCGAAGGATATGGAGATGAAAAACTAGAACGTACAGTTCGATAATGAACTATATACGAACTATAACCCGTATTTAGACCTAGCCCCTGTGTGGGAGGTACCAGAAGGAGTGGGCCGATGTTCTCCATCTTCGAACTTGAACTAAGTTTGGAAGATGGCCAAAGTTTGGATGAAATCGAAATTTTCTGAAACACATTTGATCCAAAGAAACATGGATCTAGAACCATTTTAACCGTGTCAAAGTGTATATGCCCTCATTATCCATTAAGCTGAGAGAATAATTGACAATTAAAAATTTCTGAAATTTGTTTTATAGTTTACATTGTGGTTTATATAACCGGTTTGTGGAAATGTCGATATAGGTCCACATTTTGGTATTTTCCCTATATTTTTATTTCAAGTACCTGTCAGTATATCTATTGTGGAGGGTATCCAAAGTTCGGCCGAACTTAGCGCTTTTTCACTTGATTCTACTAAATTCGCTGTTGCCGTTTAGGGTAACAAATCTCTCTTTTGGGGTAGTCCCCATATAACCCTCTTTTTATACCCTATGGAGGGTATATTAATTTTGTCATTCCGTTGTAACTCATCGAAATATTCATTTCCGACCCTATAAAGTATGGCATAGCTCCCATATAAGGGTACCCCCAAATTTTCGGAATTTTGGGGTTCTTGAGCGCGTTTTTCAACCGAATTCGCTGAAATTTAGTACATTGGGTTCTTATTGGGGGTTTTGGTCGTATTTTTCCACCAAATTGGCTGTAATTTAATACTTTGAGTTCTCAATAGGTTCCAAATCACTCCACAAAAAATTATGAGTATAGGTCCATTTTTTCTGGTAGCCCGCCATATAAGGGTACCCCCAATTTTCGGTATTTTGGGGTTCTTTTTCAACCGAATTCGCTGAAATTTGATACATTGGGTTCTTATTGGGTACCAAATATCTCCACTAAAAATTATAAATATAAGTCCATTTTTTCTGGTAGCTCCCATATAAGGGTACCCCCAAATTTCGGTATTTTGGGGTTCTTGAACGCGTTTTTCAACCGAATTCGCTGAAATTTGGCATATTGGGTTCTTATTGGGTACCAAATATCTCCACTATAAATTTTAAATATAAGTCAATTTTTCTGTTAGCCCCCATATAAAGGTACCCCCAATTTTCGGCATTTGGAGGTTCTTGAGCGCGTTTTTCAACCGAAATCACTGAAATTTGGTATTTTGTAGCCGTATATGGAAACAAATCTCCATACCAAAAATTATTAATAGTCAACCCCTTTTAGGCGTAGTCCCCATATAACCCCATTTTTTATATTAATATAATTATCTGTTTTTTCCTCGTTTTGGGTTTGGTTCTAACACTCTGTTGTAATCATTTCACCTGCGAAGGATATCGAGATAAAAAACTAGAACGTACGGTTCGATAATGAACTATAACCCGTATTTAGACCTAGGCCCTGTGTGGGAGGTACCAGAAGGAGTGGACCGATGTTCCCCATCTTCGAACTTGAACTAAGTTTGGAAGATGGCCAAAGTTTGGATGAAATCGAAATTTTCTGAAACAAATTTGATTCAAAGAAATATGGATCAAGAATCATTTTAACCGTGTCAAAGTGTATATGCCCTCATTATCCATAAAGCTGAGAGAATAATTGTCCATTCAAAATTTCTGAAATTTGTTTTATAGTTTACATTGTGGTTTATATAACCGGTTTGTGGAAATGTCGATATAGGTCCACTTTTTGGTATTTTCCCTATATTTTTATTTCAAGTACCTGTCAGTATATCTATGG
Source organism: Musca vetustissima (assembly GCF_032173495.1). NCBI lineage: Eukaryota > Metazoa > Arthropoda > Insecta > Diptera > Muscidae > Musca > Musca vetustissima. Next base: position 25,624 of record NW_026881777.1, read on the forward strand.
TGGAGGGTATCCAAAGTTCGAACCAGCCGAACTTAACGCTTTTTCACTTGTTTAATTTAGATTTGTATAAAAATACAAATTTTTATTGACCCCTGGTTTTGTCCTTAATTATTCGTTTAAATGTACGCGCTACGGTTTATTACAACCTTGGTTTAGCGCCGTTGACATTTTAACGAGTAATTACTTTTCACTTGTTTTGCCGCCTCCTTTAAGCATCAAGGGGTATCAATCTGTCAGTCGGACAGACAACTACGCATATCGTTGCGAGCACATATCGTTGTGCCTGGAAAGTTAATTTCGTTAACACTACTGAACCTATCAATAAAGCATTGAACTATTTAGTAAGAAACCTCTGTGTTTTATTCTTTCCCTATTTACTTTTACGGCACACGGCTATTTATACACCCCCTCCTTACGGTCCACTGCTCGACGCATTCGGCGTACCGACTCCCATCGGGGCTCCGCCGAGCTAAACATTTGGTCAATTCGAGCCCGATTGAACTGTCGAATTGGATATCCTACTGGATTTGAAACATTCATCCGAACATATTATCCAGTCCACAATTTGTCAAAGGTACGTATAGTGCAGTGTATACAAGTGAGCCCGCGAAAGTAAATTTACGTGTCAATAACAAAACATTCGGTTTTCTTCAAAGGTCGTTTTGCAACGTCATAGAAACCCCACTTTTTGTTTTTCGCGCCAATCGTGGCTTCTGTTTGGATGCTTGCATTCGGCAGCATCATAATCACAACAAAAATCGAAAATTCCATAGTCGCACGAATCGTTGACATTCTTTGCTTGTTCGGTTTTTTAATTCTTTCAATACTCCCATCAAACACAGTTGTCTTTGAAGAATAATTTTTCTCGTTTTGCTTTAAAGCAAAAACTGCATTATTATTTCGTTTGTTTTGTTTGTCACCAATATTGCATATTGTTGTTGTTACATTTATTCCTTTTCTCCTTGTAGCTATCAACAACAACACTGTTTGACCATCCACCTACATCACTGCTAGCTTTGTTGTTGTTCTCTGATCTGCACTTGTTGTTTGTGCTTTGTTAGATCAGTGAACTAACATAACAAACGAAAGAAGAATATTTTTGTTATTCTTCTTTCTGTTATGTCCGCATAGGTCGAGTACTCACCTAACGTTGGTTGCTTGCTTGAGAGGAATATTTTTTGTTTATTCCTTTTTTCTATCGTGTCCGTTTAGGTTGAGTAGCTACACTACCTTGGTCGGTATTATTGGTTAGCTATCTTGTTCGTAATAGGTGTGTTGCAAAATAAATATTTAATGAAAATACGATCGTGTATTTTATTGCTGCTGTAACTTTTTAAAGTTTTCAAATTTGTACACCCTATAGCCCGTCATATCGGCACAACCTATAATTTGAAATAAACTCCTTGTTTAATTTATTTTTGAATTTTTCGAAACATTGTTTGGTATATTTTCTTTTAAATATGGCCATTGCATCTAACATATCTTCCGCTTGTGATATCGTTCACAATATGTCCTTGCGCCATATTTATAAAAAATTCCAAGTTGTCTGATGATGAAAGTTTGTTCTATTTGCGACATAAGACTCACCACTTGTCTTATGTCGCAAATAGAACAAACGTAACCTACATATTTGTCAAAAAATTCAAAAAATTATCCCCCGCAAATAGATTTGCATACTAAAAGCGCCAAGATCGGTGTATAAGTTGTTTAGTAAAGGGACACAAACTAGTAAATTGTACTAGTAATGGTGTTTTTACACGATATGTATTTTACATATGTGCTGTCACTTATTTCATCCATATGTAATTCCTTATGTGTGTCAAAATTAGCGGCGTACACAAAACATTTATTTTTGTGTTCAAATCGGCATATCTATTTTACATATGACATAACCTATAAACAAAAAAATCACTTTTATTTTTTCTTAAATCAACATCTTTTTTATTAAACACCTACAAACGAAATAATAATTTGTAATTGTTGCATTTTCATCCTTTTCTTTGACTTGCAATTGAAATATTTTCTTCCAACAATGTGTTTCATTCAAACAGCTGATTTCCTTATGTTTTACATACGAAAATAGAGCGCGTCCTATTCGGAAAAAATACATATGTAATTGCATATCTTTTTGACACAGAAATTTCCGTATGTTTCACATGACGAGTTCGATTCCCATATGGAAAAAAGTGACAGCACATATGTAAAATACATATCGTGTAAAAACACAATAAGAGTATTTGCTCGAAATGTGGTCAACGTCACCACACTTTATTGCATCGGGAGTCTTTAAATCCGAATAATTCGATTCCGGTTGTGACTCCAGCGGTTTCATCAAGCTCGTCGAAATCATTGTCAACTTCAGCCCTCGTTTTTCGTCCCCCGAAAGTATACCATCCACATCGACTGGAGTTCAAACTCGACAATTGGATTTTATTTCCTCAAAATCGTTGCACAAAATGTCAAAGAAAAAGTTGATAAAATTTATTAATACACATTTATTGGGACACAATGTTGCAAAGCGACCTTCAGAAAAAATCGGCATGGCGACAAATGCAAAGAAATCTCATTTCGCTCAGCCCTCGAATATCGTTTCGGGTAAATAATAGCTCGCTGATGTCCGATCTGTAACTGCAGATTCGTTTGCGACTTCATACGACATACTTGATTGAAGCCCGAATCTGTAACTGCAGGTTCATCTGCGGCTTATAATAAATGATTTCGCAAATATTGATTCCTAAAGGTCTGAATCTGTAACTGCAGATTCATCTGCGGCCTTATAATTCGTGTTATCGTTGTAACGGAGTTGGATAACGAACCTGTTACTGCAGATTCATTTGCTTTTCCACTCCATACATTTTGTTGGAATGTCTAGGAAAAGTGTCAAACTACGCTTGAAGGATTTCGTCCACTAAACTAGCGCAGAGCATACCAACACAAATTGTAATAAAAAGGTAATATTGTTTACGACAATAAAACGCCAATATTCTATTGGACAAATTCTAATATAATTGTGTTTTACTTTATTTGTGTTTTTATTTTCATATTCCCCACTTAAACATTTGGTCCGATCGAGCCGGATTATACGATTCGCATTATTGCCTTTACGAGGAACTTAAACATTGCAACAACAAACTCTATCTAACCTTCTACAAGGTATTGTCATCAAAACACAAAACACTGTGATCAATTATCACATAAAGGTACGTACCGAACTTACAGTGAGTGTTTTGTTATATTTTACATTGCACATATTGAACTTAACTTAAGGTTGTCAACAGCAATAGTTACGCGATAGAATGTACTTCATTTCTCTTTAATAACATTCATTACGTACGACTCTCATCATTTCTTTTCGAGAATTAGTGTGGTGTAAATCAGTGTGGTGATAAGTGTTTTTTACAAAAGCAATTTGTTAACAGTGATCAACTACGTTGATCGCACAAAAGAGAAAAGAAAAAGCAACAACAATAAATACACATTGCCGCTGTAATAGTAACAAACATCAACACAACAAAAACCACACTGATTAGTGAAGTCAATTCTTGGTTGTTCGTTACATGAGTAGTCAGTAAACACCAACGCATCACATTAAAGTGGGTCGTATAAAAAATAAAATTTATAATTGAAAATATTTATTTTAAAATTTTAATTAAAATTATAACAGTATAAAATTATATAAAAGTATTTCCGATACACTGAAAAATACGTGTGTTTTACGACACACTGAGAGAAAATTTCGAAAATAAATTCTTATACTTTTTAATATAATTTCGCGTATTTTTATATTTAAATATATATTGTTCGTGCCGATTCCGATACACGGAAAAGAGAGTCTACTGCTCAATTTTGAATATAGTAAATATATAAAAAATTTTGGATTTTTTACGAAATCTATTTGTCTCCGCTATTGAAATAAAATAATCGATCAATTAATTTTTTTTCATTTTTATAAAACAATTTAATTATAAAACAAACTTGCATTCCGTGCATAGATAAAAATATACAGTCCATTTACATTTCTATTGAATTGATTTTGATATAATTCCATAAAATGCCGCTTACTCCTTTAGATTTCTGTATCAGAGCCACTGATACTCTAATTAAATTTGATGCAAATTACTCTTCCTCACGGGATGACGATTTAGATGTGTATTCCCTTGAAATACAAGGATCTGAATCAAGAGAATTATGGAGTAAAGTGAAGGACAGGTATGAAGATTGTGCGAGTTACCTTCAAACTTCGGATGACGCATGCTCGGACGACATGACTTCAGCTGACAGCAAGTACGATGCCGCTTATAAAGCTTATGTTCACGTGTTGTCATCAATAAATAGAAAAATAGATCAAATTCGACCTTCGACCTTAACCTCTTTTCAGGTGTTACGCACCAAACAGGAAATTATGTCGAGATTTCGTCTCCATCCTTTACTTCATAGTATAAATCTTCCACCATGTGACATAGACATATTTAATGGTGATTTTCAGTCTTGGCCTACATTTAGAGATTTATTTTCCGCAGTGTACATAAATAATGCTCGGCTTAGCGACATAGAAAAATTGTGTCATTTAGTAATGAAAACTAACGGTGAGGCGCGAGATACTGTTTCCAAATTTCCACTCACTCATAACAGTTTTAATTTAGCATGGAAAGCCTTGAGAGAAACTTATGACAACGTCCGTATTCTCGTTAATAACCAAATCAAGTCTATTTTTGACCTTCCGGTCATAGAAGCCGAAACTAGTTCCGATTTGAAAAAATTACAACGCAGAATAAATGGATGCATTTCTGCTATGTCAATCTACGATATTTCAACTGAAAGCTGGGACCCTATTTTAGCTTTTGCAAAATAGTCATGTTTAATCCCAGTTTGTTGTTTTTATAAAAAACAACTATTTATTAGTGGGGAATGTATGGCATTGTCCGCCGAGGGGTAAGGCAGGGAAGACTATAGTTTCGGATCTCGCCACTGATCCTCATCAGTTCCCTTAGTTTTTTGTTGGGATATTCTCCCCAGAAGCTAATAATAGCTTCTGTCACAAGAGACATTTGGGTTTCAAAGGTTTTTTGTAAAGAAGCTATTAATAGCTTCTGGGGAGAATATCCCAACAAAAAACTAAGGGAACTGATGAGGATCAGTGGCGAGATCCGAAACTATAGTCTTGCCTTACCCCTCGGCGGACAATGCCATACATTCCCCACTAATAAATAGTTGTTTTTATAAAAACAACAAACTGGGATTAAGCCTGACTATTTTGCAAAAACAAAATATCCCAAATAACCCGCCAAACACTACTGAAGTTGTAGACGAGGCACGGTCATACTGTTTGGTTTATTGCTTTAACTAGCAATACCAACAACAACGTTATGTGCATTCGTCACAAAGTGACGACACATAGCAGTGGGAAATGTATTGTAGTTGTCTGTAAATGCCTTGTTGACCACGAAGTCAGGCGCCAACGAAACGAACTTCTCATTGGGGTCGTATCGCTGGTAACGTAACAACTTCGTATTGTCACAAGAGACATTTGGGTTTGAAAGGTTTTTTGTAAAGAAGCTATTAATAGCTTCTGGGGAGAATATCCCAACAAAAAACTAAGGGAACTGATGAGGATCAGTGGCGAGATCCGAAACAATAGTCTTCCCCGCCTTCCCCTCGGCGGACAATGCCATACATTCCCCACTAATAAATAGTTGTTTTTTATAAAAACAACAAACTGGGATTAAGCCTGACTATTTTGCAAAAACAAAATACCAATGGTATCCCAAATAACCCGCCAAACACTACTGAAGTTGTAGACGAGGCACGGTCATACTGTTTGGTTTATTGCTTTAACTAGCAATACCAACAACAACGTTATGTGGATTCGTCACAAAGTGACGACATATAGCAGTGGGAAATGTATTGTAGTTGTCTGTAAATGCCTTGTTGACCACGAAGTCAGGCGCCAACGAAACGAACTTCTCTTTGGGGTCGTATCGCTGGTAACGTAAGAACTTCGAATTGTCACAATGGACATTTGGGTTTGAAAGGTTTTTTGTAAAGAAGCTATTAATAGCTTCTGGGGAGAATATCCCAACAAAAAACTAAGGGAACTGATGAGGATCAGTGGCGAGATCCGAAACTATAGTCTTCCCTGCCTTACCCCTCGGCGGACAATGCCATACATTCCCCACGAATAAATAGTTGTTTTTTATAAAAACAACAAAGTGGGATTAAGCCTGACTATTTTGCAAAAACAAAATAAATATATTTAAGTTAAATCACCTTACAGGTAAAATCCATGGCATATTATTATTCCAATACCTTACGTTTTTAAAATGTATTATGTTTTTTATATACGAATGCACGTTTGCTTAATTCATTTGTCTACATCAACTATCGGCACCATTAATAGTCAATCTCCTTCGGATATCGTTTTAGTTGAATTAATCATTATACTTCCGGTATAAAACGCGATATTGGAACGGATGATCTGTGGCACATCGACACGAACAACTTCCTGCCACTTCGTGGTTATTAGGCCGTTTTACAAATCTCGAAATACGTCCTGTGGTTAAGTTGTTCCCTTTAAACATTAAAATATTCTCTCTTTCTCGTAGATAAAGAAATATAAGTAAGATTTTTAAGATTCCTTACTGAGGATGACGTCCGCAAGTCTAGGAATGAAACAATTTAAAATTATGATGCTCATGGTTTCTCTGGCCGATGCCTACAACTAAATTAAGCTGCTGCATATTTACTGCCTTCGATTTTCGATACTGTCTATAGCTTTGTCAGCGTTAACGGTGATGCTCATAGAGTGAATCGACAGTGAGTGTTTTGTTATATTTTACATTGCACATATTGAACTTAACCTAAGGTTGTCAACAGCAATAGTTACGCGATAGAATTTACTTAATTTCTCTTTAATAACATTCATTACGTACGACTCTCATCATTTCTTTTCGAGAATTAGTGTGGTGTAAATCAGTGTGGTGATAAGTGTTTTTTACAAAAACAATTTGTTAACAGTGATCAACTACGTTGATCGCACAAAAGAGAAAAGAAAAAGCAACAACAATAAATACACATTGCCGCTGTAATAGTAACAAACATCAACACAACAAAAACCACACTGATTAGTGAAGTCAATTCTTGGTTGTTCGTTACATGAGTAGTCAGTAACCACCAACGCATCACATTAAATGGGTCGTAAGGCAGGGAAGACTATAGTTTCGGATCTCGCCACTGATCCTCATCAGTTCCCTTAGTTTTTTGTTGGGATATTCTCCCCAGAAGCTAATAATAGCTTCTGTCACAAGAGACATTTGGGTTTGAAAGGTTTTTTGTAAAGAAGCTATTAATAGCTTCTGGGGAGAATATCCCAACAAAAAACTAAGGGAACTGATGAGGATCAGTGGCGAGATCCGAAACTATAGTCTTCCCTGCCTTACCCCTCGGCGGACAATGCCATACATTCCCCACTAATAAATAGTTGTTTTTTATAAAAACAACAAACTGGGATTAAGCCTGACTATTTTGCAAAAACAAAATATCCCAAATAACCCGCCAAACACTACTGAAGTTGTAGACGAGGCACGGTCATACTGTTTGGTTTATTGCTTTAACTAGCAATACCAACAACAACGTTATGTGCATTCGTCACAAAGTGACGACACATAGCAGTGGGAAATGTATTGTAGTTGTCTGTAAATGCCTTGTTGACCACGAAGTCAGGCGCCAACGAAACGAACTTCTCATTGGGGTCGTATCGCTGGTAACGTAAGAACTTCGTATTGTCACAAGAGACATTTGGGTTTGAAAGGTTTTTTGTAAAGAAGCTATTAATAGCTTCTGGGGAGAATATCCCAACGATGTAGACGAGGTTGTAGACGAGGCACGGTCATACTGTTTGGTTTATTGCTTTAACTAGCAATACCAACAACAACGTTATGTGCATTCGTCACAAAGTGACGACACATAGCAGTGGGAAATGTATTGTAGTTGTCTGTAAATGCCTTGTTGACCACGAAGTCAGGCGCCAACGAAACGAACTTCTCATTGGGGTCGTATCGCTGGTAACGTAACAACTTCGTATTGTCACAAGAGACATTTGGGTTTGAAAGGTTTTTTGTAAAGAAGCTATTAATAGCTTCTGGGGAGAATATCCCAACAAAAAACTAAGGGAACTGATGAGGATCAGTGGCGAGATCCGAAACTATAGTCTTCCCCGCCTTCCCCTTCGGCGGACAATGCCATACATTCCCCACTAATAAATAGTTGTTTTTTATAAAAACAACAAACTGGGATTAAGCCTGACTATTTTGCAAAAACAAAATACCAATGGTATCCCAAATAACCCGCCAAACACTACTGAAGTTGTAGACGAGGCACGGTCATACTGTTTGGTTTATTGCTTTAACTAGCAATATCAACAACAACGTTATGTGCATTCGTCACAAAGTGACGACATATAGCAGTGGGAAATGTATTGTAGTTGTCTGTAAATGCCTTGTTGACCACGAAGTCAGGCGCCAACGAAACGAACTTCTCATTGGGGTCGTATCGCTGGTAACGTAAGAACTTCGAATTGTCACAATGGACATTTGGGTTTGAAAGGTTTTTTGTAAAGAAGCTATTAATAGCTTCTGGGGAGAATATCCCAACAAAAAACTAAGGGGATGAGGATCAGTGGCGAGATCCGAAACTATAGTCTTCCCTGCCTTACCCCTCGGCGGACAATGCCATACATTCCCCACGAATAAATAGATGTTTTTTATAAAAACAACAAAGTGGGATTAAGCCTGACTATTTTGCAAAAACAAAATAAATATATTTAAGTTAAATCACCTTACAGGTAAAATCCATGGCATATTATTATTGCAATACCTTATGTTTTTAAAATGTATTATGTTTTTTATATACGAATGCACGTTTGCTTAATTCATTTGTCTACATCAACTATCGGCACCATTAATAGTCAATCTCCTTCGGATATCGTTTTAGTTGAATTAATCATTATACTTCCGGTATAAAACGCGATATTGGAACGGATGATCTGTGGCACATCGACACGAACAACTTCCTGCCACTTCGTGGTTATTAGGCCGTTTTACAAATCTCGAAATACGTCCTGTGGTTAAGTTGTTCCCTTTAAACATTAAAATCTTCTCTCTTTCTCGTAGATAAAGAAATATAAGTAAGATTTTTAAGATTCCTTACTGAGGATGACGTCCGCAAGTCTAGGAATGAAACAATTTAAAATTATGATGCTCATGGTTTCTCTGGCCGATGCCTACAACTAAATTAAGCTGCTGCATATTTACTACCTTCGATTTTCGATACTGTCTATAGCTTTGTCAGCGTTAACGGTGATGCTCATAGAGTGAATCGGCTGAATCCTTGCACCTTAAAAGATTAACGGTGATGCTTATTGAGTGGATTAGCATGAATTCTTGCACCTTAAAACGTTGTCGGTGATGCTCATAGAGCGGATCACATTAGATCCTTGCACCTTACAATACTATAGATATATCGAAAATGGATTCCAATCGGCAGTCAACCGAAAACTACTAATTTTATGCTAACTTAAACATTGCAACAACAAAACATATTGAACTTAACCTAATATAGTTGTTTTACTTCACAAAACAATTTGTTAACAGTGTGGTGATCAGTGTGGTGATAAACAAAAACAATTTGTTAACAGTGATCAACTACGTTGATCGCACAAAGAGAAAAGAAAAAGCAACAACAATAAATACACATTGCCGCTGTAATAGTAACAAACATCAACACAACAAAAACCACACTGATTAGTGAAGTCAATTCTTGGTTGTTCGTTACATGAGTAGTCAGTAACCACCAACGCATCACATTAAAGTGGGTCGTATAAAAAATAAAATTTATAATTGAAAATATTTATTTTAAAATTTTAATTAAAATTATAACAATATAAAATTATATAAAAGTATTTCCGATACACTGAAAAATACATGTGTTTTACTACACACTGAGATAAAATTTCGAAAATAAATTCTTATACTTTTTAATATAATTTCGCGTATTTTTATATTTAAATATATATTGTTCGTGCCGATTTGATACACGGAAAAGAGAGTCTACTGCTCAATTTTGAATATAGTAAATATATAAAAAATTTTGGATTTTTTACGAAATCGATTTGTCTCCGCTATTGAAATAAAATAATCGATCAATTAATTTTTTTCATTTTTATAAAACAATTTAATTATAAAACAAACTTGCATTCCGTGCATAGATAAAAATATACAGTCCATTTACATTTCTATTGAATTGATTTTGATAT